>NC_034604.1:28717978-28743181 GCF_900095145.1 Mus pahari | reverse complement strand
CCTGGAACTCACTTTGTAGACCAGGCTGGCCTCGAACTCAGAAATCTGCCTGCCTCTGCCTCCCGAGTGCTGGGATTAAAGGCATGCGCCACCACGCCCAGCTCCTATCTATCTATCTATCTATCTAGCTAGCTAGCTAATAAAAATAGAGTGGAAAAAGTCAGCACTGAGCATTAGATTGTCATCATGGGATCCAACCCCATGTGTCATGTTCATTTTCAGAGACATCTCCCATTAGTTACTTCTCTGAATCTTTTTGACCTACTTTTACTGTAGAAAAATTAAACTAACAATTGCCTTCAATTTCTCTTTTATTACTAAAATAAAAGTTGTATAAGTCGATTCCACAGCCCTCTGTGCATGGGTCCTGGCAGGGGAGAGCTGGTCTCCAGGGAGTGCTCTGACTCCTGGGCTTGGAGGTGAGATCTCTATTTTCTCTCTGGTGACTATCTAAGGTGGGACCAGCCAGGAGTGCACAGGGCGCAGGAGTGGTGGTGCAGCTGGGACAGGGTCCTTCCTGCTTCCATCTGCACCCAGGAGCTGGGGATATTCCACAGTCTTATGTACACAGGTACTGCCAGAGGAGAGCTGGTCTTCCAGGAGTGCTGACACAGGCTTATGGGCCCACAGGAGGGACAAACTCAAGCCAGAGACAGGAAGACCAACTAACACCAGATGGCGAAAGGCAAGTTCAAGAACCTTACCAATAGCAACCAGGGCTACATGGCATCATCAGAACCCAGTTCTCCCACAACAGCAAGTCCTGGATAATCCAATACACCAGAAAAGCCAGATTTGGATTTAAAATCACATTTCATGATGCTGATAGAGGATGTTAAAAAGGACATAACTCCCTTAAGACAATACAGGAGAACACAGGTAAACAGGTAGATGCCCTTAAAGAGGAAACACAAAAATCCCTTAAAGAATTACAGGAGGATATAACCAAACACGTGAAGGAACTGAACAAAATCATCCAGGATCTAAAAATGGAAGTAGAAACAATAAGGAAATCACAAAGGGAAACAATGATGGAGATAGAAAACCTAAAAAAGAGATCAGGAGTCATAGATGCAAGCATCACCAACAGAATACAAGAGATAGAAGAAAGAATCTCAGTTGCAGAAGATTCCATACAAAACATTGACACAACAGACAAAGAAAATTCAAAATGCAAAAAGATCCCAACCTAAAACATCCAGGAAATCCAGAACACAATGAGAAGACCAAACTTAAGAATAATAGGTACAGAAGAGAGTGAAGATTCCCAACTTAAAGGGCCAGCAAATATCTTCAACAAAATTATAGAAGAAAACTTCCCTAATCTAAAGAAAGAGATGCCCATGAACATACAAGAAGCCTACAGAATTCCAAATAGATTAGACCAGAAAAGAAATTCCTCCTGTCACATAATAATCAAAACTCCAAATGAACTACATAAGGAAAGAATATTAAAAGCAGTAAGGGAAAAAGGTCAAGTAACATATAAAGGCAGATCTATCAGAATTACACCAGACTTCTCACCAGAGCCTATGAAAGCCAGAAGATCCTGAACAGCTGTCATACAGATCCTAAGAGAACAAAAATGCCAGCCCACATACTATACCCAGCAAAACTCTCAATTACCATAGATGGAGAAACCAAGGTGTTATGTGACACAAACAAATTTACACAATATCTTTCCACAAATCCAGCTCTTCAAAGGGTAATAAATGGAAATCTCTAATGCAAGGAACACAACACCCTAGAAATAGCAAGAAAATAACCTTCTTTTAGCAAACCAAAAAGAAGATAGCCACATAAACATAACTTCACCTCTAGCAACAAAAATAACAGGAAGCAACAATCACTTTTCCTTAATATCTGTTAATATCAATGGACTCAATTCCCCAATAAAAAGACATACACTAACAGACAGGATACATAAACAGGACTCAACATTTTGCAGCATACAGGAAACCTACCTCAATGACAAAGACAGACGCTCCCTCAGAGTAGAAGACTGGAAAACAATTTTCCAAGCAAATGGTCCCAAGAAACAAGCTGGAGTAGCCATTCTAATATCGATTAAAATAGACTTTCAAGCTAAATTTAATCAAAAAAGATAAGGAGAGACACTTCATGCTCATCAAAGGTAAAATGTACCAAGATGAACTCTCAATTCTGAACATCTATACTACAAATGCAAGGGCACCCACATTCATAAAAGAAACTTTGCTAAAGCTCAAAACACACATTGCACCTCACAAAATAGTATTGGGAGACGTCAACTCCCCACTCTCAGCAATGGACAGAACATGGAAGCAGAAACTAAACAGAGACACAGTGAAATGAACAGAAGTTATGAACCAAATGGATTTAACAGACATCTATAGAACATTTTATCCTAAAACAAAAGAATATACTTTCTTCTCAGCACCTCTCAGTACCTTCTCCAAAACTGACCTTATAATTGGTCACAAAACAATACAAGAAGATTGAAATAATCCCATGCAAATTATCAGATCATCATGGACTAAGGCTGGTCTTCAATGACAACAAAAATAATAGAAAGCCCACATAAACTTGGAGGGACCAAATACCCATGTGAGGAGATACGAGACAAAGTGTGGAGCAGAGACTGAAGGAAAGGCCATCCAGAGACTGCTCCACCTGGGGATCTATCCCATATACAGTTATCAAACCTGGACACTATTGTGGATGCCAGCAAGAGCTTGCTGACAGGAGCCTGATATATAGCTGTCTCCTGAGAGGCTCTGCCAGTACCTGACAAATACAGAGGTAGATGCTCATAGCCATGCATTGGACTGAGCACAGGGTCCCCAATAGAGGAGCTAGAGAAAGGACCCAAGGAGCTGAAGAGGTTTGCAGCCTCATAGAAGGAATAACAATATGAACCAACCAGTACCCCCAGAGCTCCCAGGGACTAAACCACCAATCAAAGAAAACACATGGAGGGACCCATGGTTCCAGCTGCATATGTAGCAGAGTGTGGCCTTGTTGGACATCAGTGAGAGGAGAGGCCCTTGGTTCTGTGAAGGTTTGATGCTCCAGTGTAGGGGAATGCCAGGACAGGGAATCAGGAGTGGGTGGGTTAGTGAGCAGGGGGGGGGCAGATAAGGGGGGTTTCAGAGGGGAAAGAGGAACGGGGACAACATTTGAAATGTAAATAAAGAAAATATCTAAAAAAAAGTTCTGTAAGTCTGCAATCTTGTGGCTGATGTACAAAAACTGTCCTATCTACTGCAGTTATTATGTTAACAGATTGTAGGTCAAGTAACCAACTCAAAGTCAGTTAGAAGTCAGTGCTAGTAATATTAATGAACAAATGTGATTTAGATCCTGCAGAGATGTGTTATACCTCTTCAATTATATTATACCTCACTTGTGCATTACACCATCAGTTTTCTGTTTATTCACCAAGTAACTAAATATCCATTGATTTATTGATTAAATGATTCAGATGCCTGTTAAATGCAAAGGGTTGATCTGTGTCCTACGAAGAACACATAGGCAAGTGCACACAGTCTATGTTGGATTACAATTGAGCACAACCAATAATTAGATATACCAGAGAGACATAAAAGAAGGAAGATCCTGGTCCCGTTTTCAGAGATTTTCTTGACAAGTATACAAAGTGCTTGCAGACATAAGAAGGGTATGAACAGGCTTTTAAAGGTTACTATTCAAAAGCTGCTTGTGAGCTATCAAGGTCAAAGAAGAAGGGATATGTTTAGTTTGTAGGAAAGTCAAAGCAGATAATTTTCAGTGACATATCAAGAACATAATTACGACATTTGACTGACACAAAGATAGGCAACAGAGACATAGTCAAGAGTCCCCGGTGACAGTGGAGACGAATCAGAATGGAAGGTACAGCATGGGTTACAATGTGTGGCCAGTTCTATCTGAAATGTTACAGGACAGCTCCTAGCTCATCTCGATAGGGTAGAATCAGGCAGTAACTGGAGCCACATCAGACCACAGGAAAGAGTCTGAGAGAAGAACATAATGAATACACCGTGAATGAAAAATGTTGAGCCATGTTACTATAGCAACATTTACCCAATCAAAAGTTCTGAGGATACTTCTGTATCAAAAAAGTACAAGTACTGTTAGACCAAGCACTAGATATCGTTGAAACAGTGTAATAGCCACCATAATGGATTCAAAGTGATACCCAGGACACCGACAGCTGTGTGATAACCTGGGTGACAGAACAAACACTGGGTGCAATCTGGTGTCCAGAATGCTGGCTACGGGATGATACACTGGAGGGGGATGTTCATTACACTAGCTTCAGAGTGACGTCCAGAATCCTGGCTCCAGGGTGATATCAGCAATGAAATCTCAGACACTGCGTGGAGAATGATTTCCAGAATATTGTCTGAAGAGAGATAGCTTGGGCATTGATCCAGAGTGATATCGTGGATACTGGGTTCAGGGTGGATGTCTAGAACTCTGGGTGCTGGGGTTGCAGGGAGAAAGTCATTAATGGTCCTACCCAGAGCTGAGCCTTGAACGCTGTAAGGATGTGTAAGGATGCACACATCCTAGGTGCAGGATGATACTCAGGACACTGGGTGCCAGGTGATATCCAGAACACTGGGAGCAGGATAACATCCCAAACTCTGACATAATGCTCATTTCCAGAATAATGGCTGCAGGGTTGTATGAATCAGCGGCTACAGGATGACACGCACAGCACCTCTTACAGGGTTACATTTCAAGAATTGACCACAGGGTAACATTCATAGCAGTGATTACCTTTGGCAACAAGAACATCCTCTTCAGAGTGACCCTCACGACACTGGCTTCAGGGTCATATTGAGAACCCTGACTCTAGGGTGTTGTCTTGGGCACTGGATGAAGACTGAAACCTAAACACTGGGTACAGGGTATTGTCTACAGCACTAGCTCAGGTTATACCCTAGACATTGGAAGCTGAGTGAAAAGTCTGCACATTCAGTTCTAGGGTATCTAACTTCTTCTAGACTTGGCACCCACACAGTTCACACATATACAAGCAAGCAAAACACTCTGCATACCCAACTTTATGCTCTCTCTGTAATAAAAACAAAAATAAAAAACAAAATGAAAATCAAAATAAAAAACCAATGAGAAGACAAACAAACAACTCCTAAGCGAAACCAAACCAAATACCCACAATGAGGACCACGGAGCTTTGTGTTGGCCAACTCTTCCTAGGCAAGGGGGCTGCTCTGGAGCGTGGTGATCTCCCGAGTGATATCTTAATCCCTGTGTACTCAGTGTGATATTCTGGACACTGGCTACAGTGTGATGTGGTGGAAACTGGACATATGGTGATACCTTGTACGCTGGCTGCAGGGTAGAATCCAGGACTCTGTAGGCAGGGTGAAACGTAGAACACTGGCTGCCATGGTATTCTGGACATTGGGCTCAGGGCACTAGCCAAGACTGGCTGCAGAGCCTATCCAGAACATGCCTGTAGTGGCTGCAGAGCATGTCCGGAACATGACTGTAGGGTCCTATGAGTAACATCGGCTACTCAGCGGCAGTTCCAGTGTGATCTCAGGGACACTGCTGCAGCTGACGTCCAGAAGAATGCTTGCTGGGTTGTATCATAAGCAGTGGCTGCAGAGTGATATCCAGAACACTTAACTACTGGGTGATGCACAGAGCCATGGGTGCTGGATGGTATCCAAAGTCATACCCAGAAGAATGGCTGCACGCTGGTATGCAGGCTATTTTCTGCAGGGATGACCAGAGCTCTGGGTATGGGGTGAATATGGGTGGATGAGTCACATTCGGATCAGTAGCTGCAGAGACATCACCAGAGCACGGGGTGGGGAGGGATATCTAGTCCCTGTTCACTTTTGTTTCCTGCATATTGGCTGAAGGGTGTTATCTAGCCTGGATGAGTGTAGTGAGATATTCAGACTGCTAGTTGCAGTGTGATTACATAGAACTGGCTGCAGTGTGACAGCTTAGTCACAGGACTCAGTGTCATATCCTAGACACTGACTCCAGTGTGATATCCATAATTATGTGATATTTTGGTGCAGGGTGATATCCTGGACACTTTGTTATGGTGGTATCCAGAATGCTACTCACTGTGGCATCCTCAACGCTGAGTATGGGATGTTATCCAGATCACTGGCATGAAGGCTTCATTCAGAATCACTGCTTCCATAGGATTCTTGACTGTCAGTTATACTAGAGTACTAGGTGGCACTGGCGTTAGTTTGTTGTTAATATCGTAGTAGCTTTTCTTTCTGTCGTATGTTACCCACTCAGCAGACGCCTTGTTCGGACATACAGGAATACGTGTCTGTGTGGTAGGACTCACACGATCAGCTAAAGACGGGCTGTTCAGAGGAAGCTTGGCACACCAGGGCACTTTTGCAGAGACCGACAGAGAGGGTTCCACCTTTTCAAGCTTTCACTTCTTATTTTTCAGTTACCTTCAATGCCATCAGAGGGTTTATCTCCTGAGAGGTCTTTGACGCTGTTAGAGTCACTGAAGACAGGTTCCCCAGCTCCATGAATCAGTGCCTTGATAGAGTCAAACATTGTCATGTCTGGACCCAGGCTAGATAAGCACTTTCAACCTGAGCATTGATCAGATGTTTTTCCTTTTTGTTTATTGATTTTAAGTTATCAAAGTGTTGAACTTCGTTATCAGATTTTCATATGTACATGCACTTGTTCATTCCACTCCCTAACCCCTTCTGGTGGTCACTTTCCAGATAGTCCTTTGTTCTAGTTTTATTTCACAAAAATTTCATATCCCTTCTTCTCTCCTTTGGTATTGCTTTCTTCCTTCTCATTGTCCCCTATAATAACACACACACACACACACACACACTACACAACAACACATCTAGATTCTCCATGTATGAGAAAACATGAAACATTTGTCTTCCTATGTCTGGATTATTTTGTTTAGTACATGATTCTTTTTTCAGTTTCATTCATTTTTGGGCAAGTGCAATTCCTTCAGTTTTCTTTAAGGCTGAAACCGGGATGTGCAACACGTTTTGCATTTATCTTTTAGTGGACATCTAGGTGAACTCTGTTTCTTAGGTATTGCAAATCTTGCAACAATAAACATGAATGTGCACGCATCTCCATGGGATGCCAACTTAGCCTCCTTTGGGCAGATATCTAGGATGTGCTTGGTATCTCAGTAGACATGGCAGAATTATGCTAATGGTTTCTGAGACCCCTCCTCACTGACTCCACCCAGTTTACATCCTCACAATGTCTAACAGTTTCTCTCTTCCCTATCTTTGTCCTTTCATTGCCCTTTTTAATGAGATTTTGACCCTTAGATACATGTATTAATACTCATAAATTTATTCTGTGGGGACCAGTTATAAGTGGATATTTTTGAGTTGCTCAGTTCTTATGGTCTTTTTGGATGTGAGGATACTGTGCTAAAAATTCATTACAATAATCATAACAGTCAATTAATTTCTATATATTGATCTCTTGTGATGTTCCCAGTGAGAAATAACCACAAGATGTTTATTATAGGAAAAAATATCTTGAAGATTTAGAGCTCATACTTACAGAGAGACCAGAGGCGACTTTGCCATTCAGTCTATATCTATAAAAATGGAAAATGCTTCCATATCAAAATGAACATGAGCACAATCCTGTGATATCACAGTCCCAGGAAGCTATGTGGGAAGTCAGAGCTCAAAAGCTTCAACTATTATCATCAGGATCAGCTTAGCTATCTGGTGATAACTAATTAGGTAACGGAAAACACATTAATCTTCAACAATTCAGTAATTTATATTCTCATAAATATGTATTATATGACAACAGTAGAGTATATTGTGCATACTGAAAGAACTTACTAATGAAGGCAGTCTCCTACAAGAATGAATGAAAGAAATCACAAATAAAACCAGGGCCCTAGCATTGATAATGATTGCCAACTTCATCCATGGGATGATTTCAGGGTCAGGATCATGGGAGTAGCAATAAAGTAAGAGCGGTGGACCTATCTGCACCCAATTATGCTTTCATGTTTGCTAGAATACTGTCAGATGAATTGCTTCAGCTAGGACTGCTATCTAGATCTAAGAGGAAAGGCTGACAGAAGAAGGCTCTGTTCATGCCCTGTGAGACATTTGTGTTGGAAAATGAAAGCCTGACACATGGATGGGCTACAGGTCACATGCAAGTAGTTACAGAAGCATGACTGGGGTTCACATGAGAATACTCTCTGATACAACTTTGGTTCAAGTATCTCTTTCTCTTTTTGGTGGTTTTGGATCATAAAGACTTTGAAGCACTTGGGACTGCTTCCTGTGGGGAAAGTAAGTTTTTCAGAGGCCATCAGAAGCCAGTAAAGGCATTAACAGAGAATCTGATTACATTTTGTTCCATAAAATAGCTCTCTCTGATAAGCTAGATCCATTGACCAGTTATATGATAAAAATGCTGTTTAAGACACTTAAGAACACCCTAGGATTTGTTCTGCATGTCTTTGACCTCTTGGGTAAAGGAAGCTCTGTGTTCATCTTTTTGCATGATGTTTATTTATTGATTAAATTCCTTTTATTTTGTGGCATTGTCACATCTGCACATCAACACCTATCATTTATGTTACTGAGTTCAGTTTTGTGATGGGACCAGTGTTAAACTGGTATTTTTTTGTCAGCATATAGCACATATACTGGCACTATAAAGACTTTCTGTTAGGCAAATAATTGAAGAACATTAATGACCAGTGTTGACATTAGTTCATACAGATGACTGACATTTTTGGTAGGACATAGCAGACATTCACTAACATTTGTGATATTCCTTACCAACTAGTGTTTATTCATTTACCCAAATCTATTATTTAGCCTATTGTATATCTGGGACATATTTAGATATACACATACACACTTGATAATATTTTCTCAAACAACTTGAATGTCCACATGTACCATCATTTATCTTGGTGTCAGAGACCAATGAGTACAATCTGGTGATGTGCACTGCAGGCATAGTGTACAAACAATTCCATGGGAAAATTTGGGACAAATATCCCATGTACTCTAGGGCAGTTTTAGGTGACTTCCTGAAAGGTGAGTGAAGTTTATAGATGAAAAGAACCTTTTTAGATTTAATATAATAGAGCATTACAGCCTTAAAGTGCAAAGGAAAGGAAAGGAAGTGTAGTATAAATGTGACTATATGTTTGGTTATTGAGAACACTTAAAAACTATTGAAGACCTTTTTTTTTTTAAATACTTAATGCACTTTATTTTTCAGGTATAAAGATCCTATGTGGTAGTCACAGTTGGATCTTATGTCCTATGAACATTAGCTCTGAAATAGGTTTTCATAAGACTTATTAGACTGTTAAAATACTCAAGATAGTTGACTATTGGCAACTGAATAGACAAATAGATCAATGGCACAGGAAAGAATTTATAAGCAGATCCAAATATTTTCAACTGGCCTTTGGTGAGGTGCTCAACCAATTCAATGGAGAAAGAATGGTTTTCCAAAATGTGCTGGAACAACTGAATATCTGATGTAAAATATAAATATGTATACTGTCCTTATATTGTCACAAAATTGGTTCAAAATTGAAAATGTACTAAATGTAAATGTAAATGGATAAACAATAAAAACAACGAGAAGATAATAAGAGAAGCTCTAGGTGGCCCTGAGTTTGCATTTGGGGTAGTCGAGAAAAATGCCAAATGCCTAATCTATAACACAAAGATTGATGTTATGGTTCATTGAAATTAGAAAAGCATTCCTGCTCAGCAAAACATAATATTGGAGAATATGTAATCTGTAGACTAGGAAAAAAATTTCATAAACTATATAACTTATCAAGGACTTGTAATCAAAATATATGAGGATGCCTTAAAATGCAACAGTAAGTAAATAACATAATTTTCAAAGTGGGCAAGAGGTATGAATGCTTCACCAGAGAATACCTTGGTGGCAAACAAGTATCTAGAAAAGAAGTTTGCAATGTGTGTTGTGTAATATGAGAACTTCAAGTCACAATGATGCAACAACTATTCACCTGGTGGAGCAGCTGAACTCAAAATGCAGACTAACCAACTGTCAGCCAGGGGCTGCACAGGGTGCGCTCACTCTTTGGTGATGGGAATGCCGATTGGCTTCTCCACTTTGGAGAACAGTTTGATAGTTTCCAACAAAGACAGAGTGAGTATATGGGATTTCTACATATTATTTGTGGAATTTTCTATAAGCCCTTGATGGTGCCAAAATATGTTCCCATTTGCCAAACTATTTTTGAAACATAAGTTCAGTAATAATAGTCCGATTAAAATTACCAGTGAGGTTTGGAGAGATGGTTCAACATTTAAGAGCACTTGCTGCTCTTTCAGAAGATCCGAGTTCAATTCAAAGCGCCCAAGCCAGGAGCCTCATTGCCACTGGTAACTCCAGCTCCAAGGTATCTGGCATCCTTTTCTGGCCTCTTTGGTCCCTTGTGTGCCTGTGCACCTACTGGCATGTGCCCATGAACATACACATAAAAATATACATAAACAAATAATAAAATAAAAATATGTATTCCCAAGTTATTTTTACAAATAGATAAATTAAGCAATTGGAGCAATTGAAACTTTGCAGTATCAAGAAATCGAAACACTGAGAATTCTTAGATTTTTGGCTTGTGAATCAATCCTAGACTTGGAGTATAACTTGGATCTTTTGGCTAGGGTAAACTAGGTTTCATGAATAATATTTCATCTGGACAAGCTAAAAGAATGTCCTCACTTGTGAAATGTACTTTTTTTTTTTCTGTTACTGCTCATGTATTAAGAGATAAAATGATTTTTTAAAACCCATATTCTTGTATTTTGTTCTCTTTAGCAGCATCCAAAAGTCTCCAGGCTCCCAAATTTCCATCTTTGACCTAGATTTATCTCGCAGACTCTGAAGTAACATAGACATCACAAGTCATCTGTGCAATCTATTAGGACTTCAATACTAGCACATCAAAACCAATTCCCCCAACTTGCTTTACCTCTGGCTTCCCTTCTCAGTTGAGGGCAAATACTCAGGCCAGAAGTTCTCAGATTCTTTTTTTTTTTAATTGAATTTTATTTGTAATTCATTTTTTACACTCCATATTCCATTCCCTGCCTCTGCCCATCCACCCTCTGACTGCTCCACATCCCACACCTCCTCCCTACCCTGTCTCCCCACCCCCTACCCCACCTGACCTCTAAACTCCCTGGGGCCTCCAGTCTCTTGAGGGTTAGGTGCATCATCTCCGAATGAACACAGACCTGGAAGTCCTCTACTGTATGTGTGTTGGGGGCCTCATATCAGCTGGTGTGTGCTGTCTGTTTGGTGGTCCAGTGTTTGAAAGATCTCAGAGGTCCGGATTAATTAATACTGCTGGTCCTCCTACAGAATTGCCCTTTTCCTCAGCTTCTTTTAGCCTTCCCTAATTCAACAACAGGGGTCAGCTGCTTCTGTCCATTAGTTGGGTGCAAATAACTGCATCTGACTCTTTCAGCTGCTTGTTGGGTCTTTCAGAGGGCAGTCATGATAGATCCCTTTTTTTGATCATTCCATAGACTCAGTAATAGTGTCAGGCCATGGGACTTCCCCTTGAGCTGGATCCCATTTTGGGCCTGTTACTGGAACTTCTTTTCCTCAGGCTCCTCTTCATTTCTATTCCTGTAATTCTTTCAGACAGAAACAATTATGGCACAGAGTTGTGACTGTGGAATGGCAATCCCATCTCTTACTTGATGTCCTGTCTTCCTGTTGGAGGTGGGCTCTATAAGTTCCTTCTCCCTACTTTTGGGTGTGACACCCACTCCAGTGAAGTCTGTGTGGCAAGTCCAAAAGCTTAGCTGCAGTCCTGAGGCAAAACGTTTCACAGAAACTTGTCTTCTGGAAAGTCTCTGGTTTCCCATAACCAGATTTGTCCCTGCAATAGAGTGGAGGGTCTTGCACACTTTCTTGCAGTATTTTACTGGATAAGAGCTAAAACAATCTCTGGGCTAGTTCAACAAAGTAAACTTAGAATTACAGCCTAGTCACTCCCACATGCAGGAGTTTACAATGGTGTAGGAATAAGGTGGGTTGTGGTTTAAGGAGGAACTAGAGTATTGTGCTATTCATGAAAGGGTGAGTAGAACAGAACTTCTCTGGTGCATGTTTTTCACTAGGCCCAGAGGAATAGCATAATTAGGTATTTACTAAGGGACCCCTGGTGGTGGGTTAAACAATAGACTAGAATTGCACCTGGGCATATAGCCCTTTCACCTGGCTCCTGTGAATGGCTGATTTTAGATAGGGCTGATCGTATCTCAGTTGTAAACACTGCCTGTCTCCTGCCAAATTTTATGTATGCATTTTCTCTGTTTTGTGTAAAGAACCATTATGCATCTCGATGTACCTTGGCTGATGTATCACCTAACTTCTTTGTTTTTCTTCTGTATTATGTCTGATACTTGCTTTGAGAAATTACATTCAGATCTGGTGTCCATGTCTGTTTGTCATCCTGCCACCTCCTTGTCCATCTGAGAACCAGGACCTTGAATTCTCCCCTGGGTTGAGGGACTGACTGAGTCCAGTCTGTAGCAGTTGGACATTTCATCAAAGGCCCCTCCCTACAAATCCTGGGAGTCTCTCACCTTCCAGGTCTCTGGTGCATTCTGGGGGGTCCCCCCAACCTCCTATTTCCTGAGGTTGCCTGTTTACATTCTTTCTGCTGGCTCTCAGAGCTTCAGTCCTTTTCTCTCACCCAATACCAGATCAGGTTTCCCTATACCCCCCCCAATTGCCCTCCCACCCCATCCACTTTCCCTCCCAAGTCCCTCCCTCCTTTCCCACTTGTGATTGCTTTCTTCTCTCTCCTAAGTGGGACTGAGGTGTCCTCACTTGGGCACTGCAGCTTATTGAGCCCTTTGAATTCTGTGGACTGTATCTTGTGTATTCTGTATGGATTCTTTCTTTCTTTCTTTCTTTCTTTCTTTCTTTCTTTCTTTCTTTCTTTCTTTCTTTCTTTTTTTCTTTCTTCTTTCTTCCTTCCTTCCTTCCTTCCTTCCTTCCTTTCTTTTTTC
This sequence comes from Mus pahari, assembly GCF_900095145.1. Taxonomy (NCBI): domain Eukaryota; kingdom Metazoa; phylum Chordata; class Mammalia; order Rodentia; family Muridae; genus Mus; species Mus pahari. Next base: position 28,730,120 of record NC_034604.1, on the reverse strand, counting down.
TTTTTTCTTTTTTCTTTTTCTTTTTTTTTGGCTAATATCCATTTATTAGTGAGTACATACCATGCATTTCCTTTTGGGTCTGAGTTACCTTACTCAGGATGATATTTTCTAGTTCCATCCATCTTGAAAAACACAGGATATCCTCACTCTTAATAGCTGAGTAGTATTCCATTGTGTAAATGAACCACATTTTCTGTATCCATTCTTCTGTTGTGGGACATCTAGGTTGTTTCCAGCTTCTGGATATCACAGATAAGGCCGCTATGAACATAGTGGAACATGTGCCCCTGTGGCATGGTGGGAAATCTTTTGGGTATATTCCCAAGATTGGTATAGCTGGATCTTCAGGTAGATCTATTTCCAATTTTCTGAGGAACCTCCAGATTGATTTCCAGAGTGGTTGTATAAGTTTGCAATCCCACCAGCAGTGGAAAGGCATTCCTCTTTCTCCATATCTTCTCCAACATGTGTTGTTGCCTGTGGTTTTGGTCTTAGCCATTCTGATTGGTGTAAGGTGGAATCTCAGGGTCATTTTGATTTGCATTTCTCTGATCACTTAGGACTTTGAACATTTCTTTAGGTGTTTCTCAGCTATTCGAGATTCCTCAGTTGTGAATTCTTGGTTTAGTTCCATACCCCATTTTTTGATTGGGTTGTTTGTTTTTTCGGTGATTAACTTCTTGAGTTCTTTATATATTTTGGATATTAGCCCTCTATTGGATGTAGGGTTAGTGAAGAATTTTTTTCCCAATCAATAGGTTGCTGATTTATCTTATTGACTATGTCCTTTGCCTTACAGAAGCTTTCCAGTTTTTTTTTTCTTTCCAGTTTTATGAGGTTCCATTTATCAATTTTTTATCTTAAAGCATGAGCCATTAGAGTTCTGTTTAGGAAATTTCCCCCTGTCCCAATGAGTTCAAAGCTCTTTCCCATTTTCTCTTCTATTAGAGTCAGTGTATCTGGTTTTATATTGAGGTCCTTGATCCACATGGACTTGAGCTTTGTACAAGGTGACAAATATGGGTCTATTTTCATTCTTCTACATACAGACAGCCAGTTAGACCAGCACTGTTTATTGAAGACGCTTTCTTTTCCCATTGTATATTTTGGGTATCTTCGTCAAAAATCAAGTGACTGTAAGTGTGTAGCTTTATTTCTGGTTCTTCAATTCTATTTCACTGATCAACATGTCTGTCTCTGTACCAATACCATGGAGTTCTATCACTATTGCTTTGTAGTAAAGCTTGAGATCAGGGATGGTGATTCCCCCAGCTGTTCTGTTATTGTTAAGAATTGTTTTCGATATTCTGAGTTTTTTGCTTTTCTAGATGAGTTTGAGAATTTCTCTTTCCATGTCTTTAAAGAATTGTGTTGGGATTTTGATGGGGATTGCATTGAATCTATACATTGCCTTTGGTAGGATGGCCATTTTTACTATGTTAATTCTGCCAATCCATGACCATGGGAGATCTCTCCATTTTCTGAGATCTTCTTCAATTTTTTTTTCTTGAGAGACTTAAAGTTATTGTCATACAGGTCTTTCACTTTTTTGTTAACAGTTACCCCAAGATATTTTATACTATTTGTGACTGTGGTGAAGGGAATTGTTTCCCTAATCTCTTTCTCAGCCTGTTTATCCTTTGTATAAAAGAGGGCTACTGATTTATTTGAGTTAATTTTATATCCAGCCACTTTGCTGAAGTTATTTATCAGCTGGAGAAGTTCTCTGGTAGAATTTTTGGCGTTGCTTATGTATACTATCATATCATCTGCAAATAGTGATAACTTTATTTCTTCCTTACCAATTTGTATTACTTTGATCTCTTTTTGTTGTCTAATTGTTCTAGCTAACACTTCGAGTACTATATTGAATAGATATAGGGAGAGTGCACATCCTTGTCTTGTCACTGATTTCAGTGGTATTGTTTCAAGTATGTCTCCATTTAACTTGATATTGGCTATTGGTTTGCAGTAAATTGCTTTTATTATGTTTAGGTATGGGCCTTGAATTTCTGATCTCTCCAATACTTTTAACATGAAGGAGTGTTGTATTTTGTCAAATGCTTTCCCAGCATCTAAGGAGATGATCATGTGATTTTTTTTCTTTGAGTTTGTTTATATAGTGGATTATGTTAATGGATTTTCATATATAAAACTAACCTTGCATCCCTAGGATGAAGCCTACTTGATCATAGTGAATGATGGTTTTGATGTGTTCTTGGATTCGGTTTGCAAGAATTTTATTGAGTATTTTTGCATGGATATTCATAAACGAGATTAGTCTGAAGTTCTCTGTTTTGGTTAGGTCCTTGTGTGGTTTAGGTATCAGAGTAATTGTGGCTTCATAGAACGAGGTAAGTAATATTCCTTCTGTTTCTATTTTATGGAATAGTTTGAGGAAAATTGGTATCAGGTTTTCTTTGAAGGTCTGATAGAATTCTGCACTAAATCCATCTGGCCCTGGGCTTTTTTGGGTTGGGAGGTTCTTAATGACTTCTATCTCCTTGTGTGATGTGGGCCAGTTTAGACAGTTTACCTGCTCTTGATTTCACTTTGGTATGTGGCATCTGTCTAGAAAACCATCCATTTCATCTAGATTTCCCAGTTTTACTGAGTATAGGCTTTTATAGTAGGATATGATGATTTTTAAAATCTCCTCCATTTCTGTTGTTATGTCTCTCTTTTCATTTCTGATTTTATTAATAGGGATCCTGCCTCTTGGCCCTTTAGTTAGTTTGGCTAGGGGGTTATCTATCTTGTCAATTCTTTCAAAGAACCAGCTTTTGGGTTTGCTGATGATTTGTATTGTTTGCTTTGTTTCTGCTTGGTTGATTTCAGCCCTGAGTTTGACTGTTTCCTGCCCTCTACTCCTCTTGGGTGAGTTGGCTTCGTTTTGTTCTAGAGCTCTCAGGTGTTATGCTAAGTTGTCAATGTAAGAGCTCTCCAGTTTCTTTACCAGGGCACTTAGTGCTGTGAACTTTCCTCTTAGCACTGCTTTCATTGTGTCCTATAGGTTTGGGTATGATGTATCAACATTTTCATTAAATTCCAGGAAGTCTTTAATTTCTTTCTTTATTTCTTCCCTGACCAAGTCATCACTGAGTAAAGACTTGTTCAATTTCCACATGTATGTGGGCTTTCTGTAGTTTCTAACTGTTATTGAAGACCAGCCTTAGGCCGTGGTGGTCTGATAGGATGTATGGTATTTCAATCTTCTTGTATCTGTTGAGGGTTGTTTTGTGACCAATTATATGGTTGGTTTTGGAGAAGGTACCATGAGGTGCCTTCTTTTCTTTTAGGATAAAATGTTCTGTAGATATCTGTTAAATTCATTTGGTTCATAACCTATCTTAATTTCACTGTGTCTCTGTTTAGTTTCTGTTGCAGTGACCTGTCCATTGGTGAGAGTGGGGTGTTGAAATCTCCCACTGTTATTGTGTGGGGTTCAATGTGAGTTTTGAGTTTTAGTAAGGTTTCTTTCATGAATTTGTGTGCTCTTGCATTTGGGGCATAGATGTTCAGAATTGAGACTTTCTCTTGATGGATTTCCCCCTTGATGAATATGAAGTGTCCTTCTTCATGCATGATAATTTTTGGTTGAAAGTCTATTTTATTGGATATTAGAATGGCAACTCCTGCTTGTTTCTTTGGACCATTTGCTTGGAAGACCTTTTCCATCCTTTTACTCTGAGATAGTGCCTGTCTTTGTTGTTAAGGTGTATTTCTTGTATGCAACAAATTCTGGACCTTGTTTGCGTATCCAGTCTGTTAGCTTATGTCTTTTTATAGGTGAGTTGAGTTCATTAATATTGAGAGATATTAAAGAGAGATGACTGTTGGTTCCTGACATGTTTGCTTTGTAGGTGGCTTTATGTGCTTGTGGCTCTGCTTTTTTGTTGTGAGATGCTTAATAGCTTGTCCTTTCTTTGGTGCAGGCATCTTCCTTGTGTTGGAGTTTTCCTTCACAAGGTTGGGTTGGTAGTATCTAGATACAATTTGAATTTGGTTTTGTCCTGGAATATTTTGGTTTCTCCATCTATGTTGATTGAGAGTTTTGCTGGGTATAGTAGCCCGGGCTGGCATTTGTGTTCTGTTAGGGTCTGTCTGACATCTAACCAGGCTCTTCTGGCTTTCATAGTCTCTGTTGCAAAGTCTGGAGTAATTCTAATAGGTCTACATTTGTATGTTACTTGACCTTTTTTCCTTTCAGCTTTTAATATTCTTTCTTTACTCTGTGCATTTGGTGTTTTGATAATTATGTGACAAGAAGATTCTTCTTTTCTGGACCCATCTATTTGGTGTTCTATATGCTTCTTGTACCTTTATGTCCATCACTTTCTTCAGGTTGAGGAAGTTTTCTTCTATGATTTTGTTGAAGGCTTTTCAGGTCCTGTGAGCTCGGAATCTTTGTTCTCCTCTATTCCAATTATTCTTAGATTTGGTCTTTTCATTATGTCCTGAATTTTCTGGATGCTTTGGGTTAGGAGTTTTTTATGTTTTGAATTTTCTTTGACAGTGTATCTTCTACATCCGAGATTCTCTCTTCCACCTCCTGTATTCTGTTGGTGATACTTACATCTTATATTCCTCTTCCCCAGGTTTTCTATTCCCAGGTTTACCTCCATTTGTGGTTTCTTTATTGTTTCTACTTCCACTTGGATCATTTTATTCAATTCCTTCACCTGTTTGCCTATGTTTTCTTCTATTTCTTTCAGTGAGTTATTGATATCCTCCTTAAAGGACTCCATTATCTTCATGAGATAGGATTTTAGGACAGATTCCTGATTTTTCAGGTGTGTTGGTGAATTCTGGGCTTCTTATGGTGGGAGAACTGGGTTCTGGTGATGCCCACGTGTTTTGGCTTGTGTTGCTTATGGTCTTGCGCTTGCCTTTTGCCATCTGAATATCCTTGGTGTTTGTTGATCTGGGTGACTGTATGGAGTCTGCCTCTTTTGTCCCTGGTTGCTTCAGCTCGCCTGGTAGGCTTGAGGCCCTAACTGTATCAGACCACCTGTCAGACCTTCCTACTGGGGGCTCTTTGCAGGGGCAGAGAAGTTGCTGATCTGTTGCCCTGGCTGCAGTCGATCTCCTGTTAGGCCTGCAGACTGTTGGGTCTTCCGTAGAGCAGTGGATCCTCAACTGCTCTCAGTGCAGTGTGTCCAACTGTTCTGAGTGCAGCGGGTCCTCTAGGATGGATTGGGATATGGAATCGTCACGGGAGCAGACCAACTAGGGGTCTGCACCAGCAGCAAGGACCAAAATGGAAGGGGTGGGAGGGATGGAAGGCGGGGGAGTGGTATTCAGGAGGGCGGGGGTTTTGGTGGATGATGGGCCCCAAGTCCATCAAGATCCCAGCAGCAGCTCAGGGACTCGGGGCCAGGGTGGGGGATGGGTGTTCTTTACCAACTGCTCTGAGTGCAGCGGGTCCTCTAGGAGGGTTGGGATATGGAATCTTCACGCAAGCAGACCAACTAAGGGTCTGTCTCAGCAGCAAGCACCAGGCAGAAGGGGTGGACACTTCTCAGATTCTTAATTCTCATTTTCTCAAAGCCTTCGCCTACCTATTGGCAAATCTTGCAGTTTCCTCTGCCTCTGAAGCATAGCCAGAAGCATCGTAGTAAGTGTCCACTTTCATGATTCTGTTCTCTGCCACGCCATCTTTGTCTCCTTTCTGAATGAATTGATAACACCCTGCCAGTTTCTCCTAGTTCTTTACCTCTCATTGTTTTCTTCAGTTTGTTATAGCTGTTGTCAGAGCAGCTGCCAGATCAGGCCTTGAAGTTGGTTTATGCTGTCAACTCTGCCGTTTCTTCACAGTAAAAAAAAAAAAAAAAAAAAAAAAAAAAAATCGAAGCTTTTACAATGACCTCGTTCTGAATTCACGGTCTACCATTTAACCAACAAAACAGGATGCAGTTAATGTCATACATTTAGGAAAATTCATGGACTTCAGTACTCTTTTGCTACTATTCTGAAAGGGCTTAAATTGTTAGTCATTCAAGGAAGAACATGAAAAGTCAACTTTAATTGATTTTTGATTAGTGAAAATGTGGATGAGTTACATTTGCATCTTTATACTTTTTTTTTTTTAATAAAAAAGTTGTATCTACGTAGAAGCATTCAGAATGTCAACGAAACAGTCACAACTTCTTTTGCAATTACAGAGTGGTATTCAGTTAACAGAACAACAATTATCTTTGTATAAGCTGCATCAGAGACAACTGAAGATGAAAAAAACAAAACAAAACAAAATAAAACCAAAAGAAAAAAACAAACAAAACCCAAACTACTATTCCCATATATAACTAAATTGTGGTGTGCACCAACAGGACCTGATTTAAATTTCCATGCCAACTTACAACCCCCAGACTGTACCAGGAAAGGTTAGTGGCTATTGAAAATATCACCAGGACAGGGCTATCTAAAGACACACTCAGTAGTGTGTTAACTATACAAAAAGACCCTATACAGTTTAAAAACAAATCTTACACAGCCTCACATTTCAGTTTTTTTTTTCTTTAAAAGGAGTGAGTTGTGTACAGGGGTGTTAGATGCTTTATAGACAAGAAAAAATAAATGTGCTAGAACCAACTTATTCATCATCATCTTCCTCTTCCTCTTCTTCCTCCTCCTCCTCCTCTTCATCCTCCTCCTCATCTTCCTCTTCCTTCTTTTTCTTGCTCTTTTCAGCCTTGACCACCCCCTTTTTCACTGCATCAGGTTTTCCTTTAGCTCTGTAGGCAGCAATATCCTTCTCGTACTTCTCCTTCAGCTTGGCAGCCTTCTTCTCATAAAGCTGCTTGTCATCCGCTCCAGTGTTGTTCCACATCTCTCCTAGTTTCTTTGCAACATCACCAATGGATAAGCCAGGATGCTCACCTTTGACTTTGGGGTGGTACTCAGCACAGAACAAGAAGGCAGCCGAAGGAGGCCTCTTGAGTGCATTGGTGTTCTTGAACTTCTTTTCCGTCTCCCCTTTGGGGGGGATGTAGGTTTCCATTTGTCTTTCATAACGAGCCTTGTCAGCCTTTGCCATATCTTCAAATTTCTCTAACAGACATGATCTTCCACCTCTCTGAGCACTTCTTGGAGAACTCTGAGAAGTTGACAGAAGCATCCGGGTACTTCTTCCTGTGCTCCTCCCAGCAGGTTTGCACAAAGAATACATATGAGGACATTTTGCCTATCAGCTTTTTAGGATCTCCTTTGCCCATGTTTAGTTGATTTTCCTCTGTGAAGTACAAAGTGCCCCTCCCAGTCCCCGTCCAGCTCTCTCTCCGCCCTGTGCTGTCTCTATGGAACTCAATGCACTTCAATGGCTGTAAGAGCGGGAGCCAGATGTCTCATCTTTGTACTTTTGTGTCATTTTCTGTTTCCTACAATATTATAGGTTAGCTTTAAAATTAGTAAAATTGATTTTTTTTTTTTTTTGGTTTTTTTCAAGACAGGGTTTCTCTGTATAGTCCTGGCTGTCCTGGAACTTTTTTAAATGAAGCATAGAAATTTTAAGTTAGACCGTGAAAGTCATTAGTCTTGGGGAATGAAGTTAGAGAAAACCCATTGAGCCTGGACAGGTCGATGATGGCTGGGTGGTTGTATGTCCTTGCCCTACTCCTCAGCTCCTGTAGGATCCTCACTCAGGTCTTATTATGACTACTAATTCTTGGACCCCACTCTCTCCAGACTCTACAGGGTAGTGTATGGCAAGGCAAACAAAAACTAAAAACTACTGATCTATTTTCTGTTTTTAAAGTGTTGGTCAAATTGTCTTTGAATTAAAATGACCTCTTCATTAATATCCCTAGCCCAGCAACCCAGCACGTATCAGGAGGGAGGGTAGCCAAAGCTCCTTGGCATATTCTGCTCAGATGGTACTCAGGGCTGTTTACACTTGGCTTCATCTGCTCATCCTGACTTATGACTTTTCTTGTGATTAAATGTTTTACAATTGCTGTTCTTATCAAGGTCTGGTTTCAACTTATTGTCATCACTACATAAACACACTGATGACTCTGCTCCATGAGAACAGTGTGTCTGTCTTAGTTTTGACATTACCTCACTCTGGAAGTCATGTTCAATCACACATCTGTAGTGCCTTCTCTGCTGTGTATAAAACCACCATGTCAGTTCTTGAAAATAACGTCATTTGGGCAGCTTGGGTTGGCAGTACAGTAAAGGGCAGGACCAAGTCCAGACCGCTTGGATTCAGTAGGTTAATTTGTCTTTGGGGCATGTTTCAATACAAATGGTTCTAGGTTGTTGGAAAGCTATGTTTCCCCCATTCAACTTGATTCTAGAATTTAGAGAAAATCAGGAAGATTTAGGGAAAGACACTAATCCCTAAATCCTATCATATTTTTGTTCCAGCAGGATCTCCAACTGAAGAAAAAAAAAATCTTCTAAAGTTAGTTTGTTAGGGAATTGACTTAGAAGTAACTCATTCTGAGCCTCAACCAAAGCAATGCCCATTAAGAGAGGCTGTATTTTCTTTTAAAATTTCCCATCTTAGATATGGCCATTTTAAACCAATTCTTGCCAAACGTGATTATTTGAACTAAGTTAAACTTATTTAAAGTAAATATTTTCTAGAATAAAATAAATAATAATAATTATTATTTATAAATAATAATATTATTTAATAAAATGATTAATAGAGCAACATAAATATATTTTATTCTAAATAAAAGTAATTTTTTATTTAGAAAGTTTATTATCATTAAATTACTTATGAAACAGGGTAATTCATAATCTTATATCACTGTATCCCTAACATCTCCCTGTACTTTTTAGAGCAGTGCTTCTCAACTGATGGGTCATAACCGTTTGGAAGTTGAATGACCCTTCCACAAGGGTTGCATTATCAGATATTCTGCATATCAGATATTTACATTATCATTCAGAATAGCAACAAAATTACAGCTATGAAGTAGTGACAAAGTAATTCTATGTTTTAAAGAGTCAGAGCATTTGGAAAGTTGAGAGCCACTGCTCTAGACCTGTGACAGTTACAAGATGGTAAAATGTACTGGTGCTTAGGTCCTGGACTAACGAGAAATCAGACACTTACATACATGTCACCCTTAAAACAGATTCATTTTCGTATGTCTCATTGTTGTGACCTGTGAAGATCTGATTTTAATGACTACCTCATATGATAGCATTCCTCTCCTTTAGACCATCCTATGCTGGCAGTGATCGTAAGGCCCACACCTATGGGGCTGTTTGTGCATCCATAATAATTATCTAACAATAAAATTTTTCATGCAATCTGGATTAAGAGCACATTAAAGAGTATGACCTCTTTTTGTCACTTTGCCATCTATACTCTCAGCAGAGTGTAGAGTTCTCCTATAAATAGATTTGGTTTGGTTTGGAGATACGGACCAAGGTCTCCTGGGAAGCTTTAGAAATGACACCGGATGCCACACTTAAACAGTGATAACTTAGAAGAAGAAGCAAGGGAGCTTAAAGGCTTTGTCCAGTTTGTCTTTGCTGATGAAACAATCGCTGTCTTGTCGTAAGAGTCCTTAGCCGTTCTCTTTGCTCCGTTTACACACAGAAAATCAGAATGCCGTGTAGTGCCAAGTTCGCATCTCTGTGTTGTTTCCTTATTTAGTTCTTAACTTTCTGCATGCTACTTGCAAGGAAAGCAAAAAGTCATCCTTATGACTGGCTGCAAATGATTTGCAGCTGCCGAGTCTCCACTCTTGTTTTCTGTTGCAGGGGCTTTGGATGGAATCTTCATCTAGACCAGAAGGCCTGGCTGTGAGTGTCACATGTACAAAGCAACCCTTCTGACTGAACTGGACTTCCTGTGTGATATCATGAGACTTGTTGCTGTGGCAAGGGCAGAAACAGGAAATCAATACGGAGCATTCCCATGGCAGTTCTAGATTTTTCTCTAGTTTAAGGCTTAGTTTCAGCTAAGGTTTTATTTTTAGATAATTATCGTGAATGCACAAATAGCCCCAGATTTTCCTTTCACATAGGATTAAGTTCATCCCACTGGTGGGCTTGGCTTTGGTGAACAAAAGACCCATTAAGAGACTCATATTTTCTTGGTGTATACAGAAACAAGAGTGGGCCTCTCCAGAGCCTCGGCTTTTGTTTTCTGAGTGGTTCTGTTCATAAGCACAGAGGGGAAAGGGAAATTTTACATTATAGTAAAGTCTAGGCACTATTTATGCTTAAAAAAAAAATAGATCCAGATTTTTCAATGTTCTATAAACTCACCACCTCACCCTTCTTCTCCTTGCTATTATGTATGTTTATTTATCAGTCTGATGTTAGTCTTGAGAAAGGCAAATATATGTGTTCACTCAAACATTTGGAGCACACACAATTTCCTTCTGAGTGCATGATAGTTATCATGGGTTGTAGTGAAAGTGGGGAGGAGAGGGGGAGAGAATGTGGGAAAGACAGAAACACTGACAGCACACCATGGGATAGTGATGGATAGTTGAACCCATTGCCTAATGAGCTCAGTACAAGTCCAGTGGAAGGTTGAACCTCGTGAAGGTTGGTACTGATGACTGCCATCCCTTCACAGTGTAAAGAGCGGCAGCCCAAGACCTGGTGCCTTATCCAACCCTGACTCCAAGCCTATAAGGCATTGCGGTCTCACCCCACGGTGACCAGTTTATTTAATGTGACAACAAACAGGGCCACATCAGTTTTCCAAGCCTGTCAACCTTAGTAGTCTATTTGATTGAACCCTTTCCTTCAGCTGCAGATGGTTCTATGACTATCCTAACAAGACACTTCTTGAATACTGCTATGACACAGAACTGTGTTCTCTGGACCAGCAGCTTGCTGACTGGGGGGTGGGGGCTAATGTAATATGCACACTGGTCAAGCTTGAGCAGAATCTTATTAAAAAGTGAAAGTGCGTCTGTCTAGTCAGCCTGCATCTCAACAGCACATTTTAGAATTAGAGTTTTCTTAGGGAAACCAGCCAAGGATGTTTCCAGTTGGATCTCAAATAAACTTGGTGGGGAAGAGCCAAGTCAAGCCCTGAAGGCCACCCCACTGAGTTTTGAGGCATTGAATGTCTTTTCTTTTCTTTTCTTTTTTATTCTCACTAAAGTGTGAAATGTTCAGGCTACTGCTCTGTATGTGAGGTGGCTGTTCCCACCCCAGCCTGCTCTGCCCACTCAAGCTTCAGCAGCTCACAACTGTGTCATGCTGGCACAGTGCAAGTGATGAGTGTAAGTGACGCTTATGGAGCATTATCATCTTGGGTACTTGGTCGGGAGTCACAGTCCTGCATTGCGCTAACTTCATTCTTTTTTGTTTTTGTCTCTTGTTTTTGTTTGTCTGTTTGTTTTCGAGACAGGGTTTCTCTGTATAGCCCTGGCTGTCCTGGAACTCACTTTGTAGACCAGGCTGTCCTCGAACTCAGAAATTCGCCTGCCTCTGCCTCCTGAGTGCTGGGATTAAAGGTGTGTGCCACCACACCCAGCAACTTCATTCTTTTGTAACTGTCTCTAGGTGTGAGAGATGAGACAGTGTCCCGGCCACTTTAGAAAGCTGCTGTGGCCAACAGCTGAAATAGCACAAATTACCTGGGTTTAGAGGATATCTGTCCCTACCATTGTGGATGAACTGTGGCCAACGTCTCACTGGATTCATAGGTTAGCACCCTAATCTCCGTCTCACAGGAACTTAAAAAATAACTTTATTCTTATTATTTTAAGTAAGTGTGCGTGTGTGTTTGTGCATGTCAGTATAGGTGCCCACAGAGGCCAGAGGCTTATGGGTCCCCAGAGGTGGTACTTGTGAGCCTCCCATGGAGGTACACAGAACCCACAACTGTGCCTGCAAGATTGGGACAGGCTCTTAACTGCTGAGTTATCCCTGGAACTTCTTGTATGGTATGTTAGTTAATATTCGACTTCAATAGTCATGGTAGCAAATCATATAAAGCCAAACTCAGACTTCACTGTCAGTTTTTCACCATTAGGAAGGTCACCAGAGCAGACTCGTAACTCCTTGACTCTGGCCTAGTGCTGGGCTCCATCTTCTTATTCTGTGGGCACATCTCCAGTCTTCCTTCCTTCCTTCCTTCCTTCCTTCCTTCCTTCCTTCCTTCCTTCCTTCCTTCCTTCCTCCCTCCCTCCCTCCCTCCCTCCCCTTCTCCTCC
>NC_034604.1:28705877-28717803 GCF_900095145.1 Mus pahari | reverse complement strand
TCTCTGTCTCTGTCTCTCTCTCTCTCTCTCTCTCTCTCTCTCTCTCTCTCTCTCTCTCATCACAGCCCATCCCTTCTCCTTCTCCTATGAGAAGGGGGAGGCACCCTGTGGATGTTACCCCACCATGGCACATCATATCACAGCAAGGCTAGGTGCAACCTCTCCCATTGAGGCCAGACAAGTAGGCTCAGTTAGGGGAACATGACCCACTGGCAGTCAACAGAGTCAGGGTAAACCCCTGCTCCAGTTGTTGGAGGACCCACATGAAACACAAACTGAACTAATATGTGTGGGAGTGCTTAGGTTTAGGCCTTGTATGCTTTTTGGTTGGTGGTTGAGTCTCTGGGAGCTCTGAGGAGTCTCCTGAGTCTGAGGTAACCTAGACCCAAAATGATATGCATGGTATGTACCCACTTATAAGTGGACATTAGGCATAAAGTACAGGATAATCACACTATAATCCATAGACCACCCCCCAAAAGCCAAATAATAAGGAAAGACCAAAGGAGGATGCTTGAATCTCATTCAGAAGGGGAAATAAAATAGACATCGGAAGTGGATGGAGGGAGGGGACTAGGAGGGAGAGAGGATGGGGATGGAAATGGGGTGAGGGGATGACATGTGGGGAGAGCTAGGGGAAAGTGAGTTATCAGGGGGATGGGGTGCATCTCTAGGACATGCCAGAGACCTGTCGGGATGGGGGGAGATTTCAGGGAGTCTATGGGGGTGACTCTAGCAGAGACTCTTAGCATTGGGGCTATGGAGCTTGAAGTGGCCACCTACTGCATCCAGGCAGGACTCCTAGTGGTGGTGGTGGGGGGGGGATAAGGTCACCAACCCACCTATGGAACTGTAGGTCCAAAATCTGTCTTCCTTCAAGAAGTGCAGGGACAAAGATGGAACAGAGACTAAGGAAATGGCCAACCAATGACTGGCCCACCTTGAGACCATGGGCAAGCACCAATGCCTGACACTATTAATGGAACTCTGTTATGCTTGCAGACAGAAGCCTAGTATAACAGTCCTCTCAGAGGCGCCACTCACCATCTGACCAAAACAGATGTAGTGACCCACAGTCTAACGTTAGAAGGAGTCAGGGAATCTTGTGGAAGAGTTGGGAGTGGGGAGGAGGATTGAAAGACCTGAAGGGATAGGGACTCCACAAGACCAACAGAGTCAAGAGTTGTTTTCCAAACAGCAAGCTTCCTATGACAATGAGACAGGTTTACTACAAATTTGATTTCAAATTTCATTTTAAAATATCAACCACACAATCAAAGAATTTGTAGCAAACCAAGGGCTGCCAAGAAGTCTTCTTATGGCTTTGAGGTAGGGGAAGGGCAACCTGAAAGTTACTACATGATGCTTCCCCTCTTGTATACAGATGTGGGAACACAGCGGCATCTGAAGACGGTTGTGGAAAGGTGAAAGGTCAGTGGAAAGAATGATTGACCTGACAGGGTGGTTTGTTCAGAGCTGTCAGCACAGCAGGAATCCCAAGAGCTTCTTAGGATACACAGGAAGTAAAGATGAGGCACTTGGAGTTGTGTGCTTCATGGCACAGCTGAGTCTTGTAGGCACTTGTAGGGAGAGGGGAGGAGGGAGGGGTAAGAGGAGAAGCTGCAACGTGAGCAGTACCAGGTCAGCTGCACCTTTGTGGCAATCCAGGCATGCTTACACGTACCTGTAACCCCAGGGCTGCCCTAGGGGGTAGAGTCAGGTTGTCCCTGGGATTTGCTGGTATCTGTGCAGTGTCAGGACCAACAGGGGAGCCTGTCTCAATGGATAAGGCAGTGTGATGGATCAGGTCACCAGATGTTCTCCTTGGACTTCTGTGTGTACACACAGGTATGCACTCCCCGAGCAACCACATACACTTCCCAAACAATACTTCCAGAAGAAGGCATTAGAAGATAATAAACAATAAGTGAAATTTGACAAGTATGTACAGTCAGAAGGAGGGGATTCCCATGCGCTTGTGCCTTTGTCTCACAACTCCTAAATAAAAAAAATAAAAAGATGGGTAGTTTATTACTTTATGTGACTAGATTGGTTTTCTTTTGTTTTGCAAAGTGGAGGCATGAAGAGTATGCACACACCACTCTCCTGAGAGGACAGGAGTTCATGGCCTTTGCCATCTGAATTGCATCGGTACTCGTGTTCCAAGCGGTGAGGGTAGGGGTGATAAACTGGTACCCACTCTTTTCCTCTTCCCCTTTACTCCACTCATCACTCATGGTTGATGAAATTACCAGGTGAAAACAAGAAAGCAATGAAAGACAGTTCCTTCTGCCAATGGCAAATCACCTCTGCTAGCCAGCAGTTCAGAAGGAGGGAAGCCGACTGCTTCAGAAGTCACAGCCATCTTGCCTTGGTAGTTTCCGAAAAGCAACTTTGCTTTATCCATCATGTGAAGAGCTGCAGAGGGAGGGCAGACGGGGAATGATCTAGCGATCTGAGAAATTGTATTTGGCCATAAGTCATCGTATATACTGTTGTGTGACATTCTGTGTTATCCAAATTGGATCTTTTCCCAAATATATTTCTGAAAAGTGACTCAGAAAAAAAGTTAACTAGGGGTTTTATTTTATTTTATTTTTCTGCTGCTGATTTCTTGACAGAAGCTGCTGTTAAGCTCTGGGGAGAGCGTTATTTATTCTCTTGACATTTGTCTCAAAGGACCTTCATTTAAGATGTTTTTAGGGAAAGAATTATTTTAAAATTGAATAACTAATAGGATGCTTATGAAGAGAAAATTCTAAGGCACTTTAGCGCAAAGGAAGCAAACAAAACAGGGACAGTATCCTGCACATCTCTTAGCTATGATTCTTCTTGTAAGGATCAACTCTTCAGAAAAAGTTGTGATTAGGATATTATCCTGCTTAGTGAGTGCATGGCTGATAAAGTTGCCTCTTCTCCCCCACCCCACCCCACCCCCGCCGTGGCATCTGCATTTTAACAGTGCTTGGAGTTTAAAGTACAACTCTTTGGTTACCTGATGCTACTACACAGGGGTAGAGAGATATTATTGTTTTAGATCTGGTGTGCCAAGTCTGAGTCATCCTACTTGAATTGCTTGTCTAGTGGGGAGTGAAAGAGAACAGTTTTAAAGCTCTCGCTCTGTGATGAGTGGCCAGAAGCAGGCAACTGAGACAGGCCTAAAAGTGGGTCAGAGGGTCAGATAATCAGGCTTTGCAGGATACTCCCAGACTGCTCTCTCTGGTAGAAGCATTTTTCTGTCCTTTACTCCAGAGCTACACCATCCTGACAGGGCGGCGTTCTCCTATTGTGAGCCAAAGAGCAAGGCGTCTCAACTAATTCTTGCACGAGCAGCTCCAAACAAGCTAGTCTCGAGTCTCTTCCCACTTTTAGACTTGGGTCTATTATAAAATGTACAAATTGAGAAGGAACTCTGATGGGTGAGACTGCTTCTTAAACATGTAGCTAGAGAGAAAGTCGTTTGAGAATCAAAGCCTGTGGACTTGTTAAAAAAAAGCAGCACAATTTTACACTTAAAAAAACTGTGGACTTTTTCTTTTCATTTCCTATAGATCCGGTTTTAATGTAGACCACACACACAGCGTTAATATCCGCAATCCATTTTAGCATTAGGAGTGATAAGGTATGTGTTAATGCACAGTCTCAAAAATGTGTGGTTCCTGTATCAACACATATCGGAATGAATGCATTTGCTCCTGGGAGTCCACGGCACCTGGAATACCTGTAGGCAAGATCCGGTGCAAGGGGTAATTCTCTATCCATCCAGTGCTCCTCAGTCCCAGAGAAACTCTACAACAACAAGCACGCACATGTGAAGCGCGTGCCTACCTTTACTCTGGTATGCATTTCTGTCTCAAGTGAAGACCGTTTGACTGTCTTGATTCGTGGGAGGGAATGTGGGTGGGAATAGAAGGGAGTGAAGAGAAGGCTGGTGGGATGGGAGAGAAGATGTGAAGCCTGACAGAGATAATTGGCCTCTGCCAGCTCCTCCATCCCCTAGTGTGATAGAAGAAGTGGTGTTACCACAACAGATGTCTGTACTGTAATTCCTGCAGTCTTCAGCTATGCCATCTTACATGCTGTTGACCTTTGGAAGCCAGCAAAGAGCTCTTAGGCTACAACCAACAGGAGAGTGAGGGACTTGGCCACACAACTGGCAATGCCTAACTTCTTCTAGGGACCCGAACAAGCACTTGGAGAGGGATGCATTTGGGATACCTTGAGTTTACCTAAGTGATACCCAGCTGGATGTTTGTCCTATGCAGTTATAGGATAATGAGTCTCTGCTTGTTCTAGCCACTAGATTTATGGTATTTTCTTAGAGTGGTTACAGACATCTAAGCCAGCCTTTCTTTCCTCTGGCTTTTCTTATTATTTATTAACCCTTGCCTCAGCCATTCAGGCTAGTAAAACATCACTTAATCTTAAAGTCAATTGTCTTTTTAATATTTTTATTCTTCTAAATCTTTAATAGGATAATAGCAGGACAAGACAATTAGTCACCAGAACTAAAAACCCTAAAGCTTGTTAGAAAACATCTTCTCCTCACCTGGACTAAAGCTTGTTAGAATACATATTCTCCTCACCTGGACTTTTTATGAGTTCTCATGAGCCTAAGACATTAGTATAAATACATTGGCTGCATTATTATTATTATTATTATTATTATTATTACTGTACTTGAGTTGAATACTTTTACTTTACCCAACTTAGGGAAAGCCAAGTTAACCTTATACAGGTTTATAATGCTGATAAATGTTATTAAATAGTGATATGACCCAGATGCCACCTGGGGTTGTTTTAATTTGGGAAGTCAGGGGACGCTGGCTGGAACACAGCTTCTGAAGCCCTTCCCAGTAGTGTGGCCTTGTGTCAGTGACACATTTGTTTGGTAGATAATGTGATACAAAAGAAGATCCAGAAAGCTTAGCGTTAACTACTTCCTCTCCATACTTGCTTCCCAAACATAACTGAAAGCAACGCTCACCTCAAGTTCTGCTGCAACATTTACTAAACAAACACTCGTTACCGTGTACGGTAAATGCAGGTCACAAACTTACCAACTTGGAAATGGTGGTGTTGGTTGTTGCCACCACATGTTCTGCTAGTGGCTTACTCAAGCAGAGATAGCCAGTCCAGGAACAGGTGCCCTCTGGACCAAGAGGTGGCCCAGGCAGCCATCCTCTTGATGGCTGACTCCTTAAAGGTCTAGCTGAATCTTGTGAGAGTCGATTTTATCAAGTGGGCTTGACCTTAGACTGTCCCGATGTTTACTCTGAGAGTTTCTGTGAGGGTGTTTGGGGTCTGATTGGCATTGAAATTGGCAGACCTAGTAAGCTTTGTCTTTTTCCATGTGCAAGGGCCTCGCCCCATCAGTTGAAGGTCTCACTATAGCACAACGCTGGCTCTCCTCCTGTCAGATTCTTCTCCTGACAGGAAGTAACTAAGATGGTGGCCTCCTTCTGTATGCTCTGGAGCTGGAACATTGCTTGGGTCTTCTAGCCGGTTGGACTCGGACTCAAACTATCCCAGCAGCGTTCCTGGGCCTTTATAAAGTTTACCAGTTCCATCTGCAGAAGTTATCATTCCCCCCAAGTCTTAAGTGTGGTGTGTGTGTGTCTGTGTGTCTTTATGTGTGTATCTCTGTGAGTATGTGAGTCTATATGTCTCTCTTGTGTGTATTTGTGTATATAAGTCTGTGTGTCTCTATGTGTGCATATGTGGGTATGTATAGAGTTGCTGTGTGTGTGTGTGTGTGTGTGTGTGTGTGTGTGTGTTTGCATCTTGACTAATACAAATGTCACCCATAAGGGTTCAGACTATTGTCCTCTCATGAATTTTATATCTTATTGTTAGTATTAAAATAGCAAACTGTCACAAACTGAATGTCTTAAAAGCAGCAGAAGTCTATCCTTGTGTGTTTCTGTAGCCTAGAAGTCTTAAATCAACATGTCAGTGGTACACGAAACAGGTAGAACCAGGTGGCAGGCTGCTGGGGGCCTGCAGACCCCCACTCCTGGCTCTACTGCTGCCTGGCTCCAACCTCTATTCTCATGTGGCGCTTTCTCTATGTGCCACTTCTTATGAAGCACCAGTCCCTTGGGAAATGGGAAATGTCCCACCTTACCAGACTGAGCATAGCTGTCCCAGTAAAGCATCAGGGGTTAGGACTACAACATAGCATTTTTCTGGGCAAGATGCAACCGAGATTACCCATTGTGTAATATTGCAACCAGTTCACACTTCCTGATGACTATTTAACCTTTAAAACATACTTAAAAATTTTTTATGCTAAGTAAGTAATTGATTTCACCAAAGAAAAGCCATTTTGACATGCTAATTAGAACACATATGATATGCACTCACTGATAAGTGGATATTAGCCCAGAAGCTCAGAGTGCCCACAATACAATTTGCAAAATACATGAAACTCAAGAAGGAAGACCAAAGTGTAGATACTTTGTTCCTTCTTAGAATGGGGAACAAAATACCCATGGAAGGAGTTACAAAGACAAAGTTCAGAGCTGAGACAGAAGAAAGGACCATCCAGAGACTGACCCACCCGGGGATCCATCCCATATACAACCACCAAACCCAGACACGACACTATTGCATATGCCAGTGCCTGGCAAATACAGAAGTAGATGCTCACAGTCATCTATTGGATAAGGCTATGCCAGTACCTGGCAAATACAGAAGTAGATGCTCACAGTCATCTATTGGATGCAACACAGGGCCCCTAAAGAAGGAGCTAGAGAAAATACCCAAGGAGCTAAAGGGGTTGGCAACCCTATAGGAGGGTCAACAATATGAACTAATCAGAACCCCCCAGAACTGTGTCTCTAGTTGCATATGTAGCAGAGGATGGCCTAGTCAGTTATCAATGGGAAGAGATGCCCTTGGTCTTGCGAAGATCATATACCCCAGTACAGGGGAATGCCAGGGCCAGGAAGCGGAGTGGGTTGGGGAGCAGGGCGGGGGGAGGATATAGGGGACTTTCGGGATAGCATTTGAAATGTAAATGAAGAAAATATCTAATAAAAATTAAAAAAATAAAGTGAATAAGTAAAATTAAATTAAATTAAAAAAAATAAAATAAAATCTCATGCTAAAGAATCTCAAGTGATCCTGGAGAACTGAAGAGCTGCTGCTGACGGCTGCCCCTCATGCCTTCCTCATCTGTGGTGCTCCTGTCTGGTGTCTACGTCTAGAGGTGACGCTGAAGCACAATGGCGTGTGCATCTCACACCACGGATGCTGAAATCTTAAGTCAAACGCAGGCGTACAGGCACGCACAGTAAAATCTCTCTTGGTCCGTGTTGACAGCTGTGGATAGCTACATTTCTCCATCAAGAAACTCAGTGGCATGGACTTACATTTGCCCCTCCCCCTTTAGGAGAAATTCACTCGAACGGCCTTACCCCTTATCCCCTTGTTCTCGCTTTCTGGTCTGATGCTTTTGCGCACACTCTGGGGACCTCACCCTTCCACGTTCACTTTTCTCAAAGTCTATAATTTCCTAAGGAGTCCATTGCTCCTCACAAAGGATGTTCCCATGATTCAGTTGGTTCTTTCCCCATCTGGCTCTAGAGCCTGGACCTTCAGCTGTGGCACTCGGGGAGATCATCCAGCTGTGGCACTCTGGGGGATGATTCAGAGCTGCTGTGCTTGCTCAGGTCTTCTCTGTGGTAAACATCCCTCTTTCCGCACTCACTGTCAGTACAGAGTCCATCTGTATGAGAGGCAGATATAAACATACACACAAATTCATCCTTCTGAAATATTTTACTGCTGGCATTACCCCTCTTTCATGGCCCTTCATTCTGGTCATACTGTAAGTGAGCTCGTGTGTACTGACAAGACCCATCATGTCACACTGGCCATGTGTCATGTGACATGGATACCCTTCTTCAAAATAGCTCGACTCAGTTATTGTCCACATACTGGGAAACCTTTTAATTTTGGCTGGATCTATTCATTTTGAGTGTAGAAAAAAGCAAGACTATTGTAAACAAACAAACACACAAACACACTTAATGACACAGTTTTGTATTTAGAGAGCTTTGTGCTTGAAGCATGGTAAAAGGTGAACGTCTGCACTGCACACTCTCCACAGAGGCTCCTGGTGCAGTGCTGTCAGGGGCCAGACAATTCATTCCTTAGTGAACCGGGCCGACCAAGTGCTGTGGTGCACTTGGGTGCATGTTACATTTCTAGAAGAGGCCCTGTCTGTCATCTCTACCTGATTGTTGCCAATGGCTACAGCTTGATGTTTCCCCTCAAAAAAAGCTAGATATATGCAAATTTCATGCATATTAAATTGCAGGTATTAAATTGATGGCTTGCTGTTGTTGAAAAATCCATCCATGACCTTGGTTTACTAAGTGGGAAAGCCCACAGGCTGCAACTGATGTATTACAACAATAATAGGAAGCCAAACCCAAACGCATCACTGCCTATATCCATCTTTGTTCAGCCCTGACATCTGGGTGACAATGTGATAGACGTGTAATCGAGGCCCCTGGGACACCGCTGGACACGGAGATCCTCTGAAGGTTTGACCCTCTGTCCACATGCTGAAATGGGTTGAAGATGGTAAACAGCTTCTAAGCTACTGTCACTAGTGGCCCTTAAGGAATCAAGGAGTGAGGACAATCTTAGAATTTCCTCTCCTGGTCCTTAGAAGACCAGTATTAGGGCCAGAGAGTATGCAGAATGGAGGATGGCTACCTACTATGTAATGGGATTCTTTCAGAAATGGTGCTTGGGTTCTATAATTAGAGAGTTGGAATGACCAGGCTCTGAATCAAATATACTGGAATTCCCTGGAGTATGTATTTCAAATGGCCCAAATATTGACTTTTATGCCATATTAATTACAGTTAATTAACCCAAAACAAAGAATGAATTTTTATGTATGATGCTATTTCAATAACATTACTTTAAAATAAAATTTTACATTTTAATTACATTAAACTAAAATTTTATTGTCATGGGTATGCAGTATTTTGCTTTATAAAATTAAGTTACTTATCTAGGACCCCAGTAAGGACATTTAGCTTATTATCAATCCTTGTTGTTTAGAAAAATGTTACAATGGATAGAATTATTCCCGCCAAGTGCTGAGGCACGGGACAAATCAAGAATGCTGTGGTTTGTTTGCTGTCCTGTAAGAGGTGCAGACTATGCCCCATTTCCTTGAAGCTTCAGGATTTCCATGGCTGCTTGAACAATAGGGTATAGAAAACGCCATGATGTCCTAGTTTCTGGACCCAAACATTAAGAGACTCTTTGTTTCTTGGAACACACAGATGGAGCTAGCTGCCGAGGTGTGAGGATGTCCAAGCAGTCCCCATGACAAAGAGGATCCCAGATGGCAGCCCCCACTGGGTTTCTAGTCAGAAGCCAGGACCGGCCAACTGGCCATGCATATGAGCCATCTTGGAGAAGAATAACTAGTCATTGGAATAGGACTTGTGCTGTTCAGTTTCTCACCAGCACTTGATGGTAATTATTGCTCTACAGCTTTTCCTTTTTGGGTGAGTCTGATTTCTGTTTTTTTTGCCAGTTGTTTACCAATGACCCTCCATCCGATGTGTTGCTGCTCTGAGAGAATAGCACACCCTGGAGCCTTGACTGAGATCCTCCTTATGTATCCACCTCCTCTTGCACAATGAAGGAGCACTCTACGCTGACCTGGCTTCCTTCATGCCTGAAGTAGCTTACGCCTTTGATACTATTTCAAGGTTGATCTGTTTCCTGTACCCATGTGCACCATCATTTATCAACTTACCTGCTGTCAGAGAAATTGATACACCCTATTTATGTGGATAATTGCTGAGTCTGAGGCCATTCTCACTTGCCCACAGGATTTTTAGTTCTCTTCTAAATAATAAATTTCCTAGTGGTTCCAAGGGAGGTTTCACACAACACATTTGTTTGGATGATCATTTGTGAGTTTGTTGGGATTTAATTCATTTGTACTGATAAAAATGACTTCCCCAAATCATCCTCATAATATCTTAAAAATATGCAGTTTCCATAACTGTTTAGAATAATAGGGTAAAATATATTATGCTGAAAAGACAAATAAGAAAATTACTGTGTGCAGATGAACCATATCATTTATTTTCTATGATTTTTGAATGGCAATAAGGAATCATATATCCATATCATGTATCAGAACCATAGTAACTTTCTAGTATGGACCCCCCATTTCCAATTAAAAACTTTTTCTATAAGATGTCTAGACTTTTGCCTGGTTACATAAAAATGATCATTAATCAGTATTTTTCATACCTGTTATTGGCTATGTTCGTAAATGCTTCTCAGAGTGGAGACTAAGATAATCTAATGAAAAGCACTTTTGAATTGTTCACAGTAGCAGCAATATAGCAGCTGTTGTAGTATCATAGTTAAGACATCTAATAAAATGATTCAGTTATGTTTTTATTTCTCTTTCTGCCATGAAACATAATTGATACAAGGGAGACCTGCAGAAAATACATTGAAGATAGAGCAGATTGGAGAAAGCCCTGGGGAAATAAGAAAGGCTTCACTGAAAAGATGTGCTGTCTTGAGTTCCACAGGCCATGTCCTCTGTTTCTCCTGGTGTGTCCCACCTCCACTACTCTTAAGTATCAGCAGTCAGCAGTCATTACCTTGTCTTTCTGACACAAGCATCCCACACAGGCAAAATCCTGTGACAAGGACTAGGGGACGCCATCTTCTGGACATAACAGTTATTGTTACTGTGAACTCAGAGCAGCTGTGGTTACTTGCCCTAGGCCTGTCCAAGAGTAACAATCTGTCATGATTCTACAGCATTCATGGGACTACAGCATTCTGCATTAGTCAGGATTTTCTATAAGAACAGAACTGATAGAATGAATATATATTAAAAAGGGGTTATTAGAGTGGCTTACAGGCTGTGGTCCAGCTAGTCTAACAGAGTCTTCTTCAGATCAAAAGGCCAAAAGTCAGATAGTTGTTCAGGATGGATGTCTCAGATGGTTTTCAGTTCTATTTGGAATCTCAAATAGGTGGGTTCTCATACCAGTGAGGGAATGCCTCTGCACAGACAGATGAACTTGCCAGCAAGAGTGAGGGCAAGCAGGCAAAAATCAAAATGCTTCCTTCTTTCGTGTCCTTTTATGTGGAATGCCATCAGAAGGTATGGCCTAGATTTAGAATGAGTACTCCTACTTCAGATGCTCCAAAAATGAAAATCCCTCACAGGGGTACTGATCTACTTGGGTTTTAGTTGATTCTAGATCTACTCACCACACTTTTCTTGCTGAACTATTGGCCATTGATAGATTCCGAGAGCCCACACAAATGGTCATAGATTAAGGAAGCATTTTGATTTTTGCCTGCTTGCCTTCACTCTTGCTGGCAAATATTTATTCTGTGCAGAGAGTCATTGATTTAGTTGGGTACCTACTGGTGAATCCATGAGCTCCAATGGATAGCTGCAAACATGGTTACCCAGGTGGCCCTGGTTTAGTTAAATGGACCATTAAACAAGAGAAGAGGACATGGATTTGGGGAAGGAACTTGTTGAAAGAAGCTGACAGGGGTGAGATGGAGGCAGATAGTGGGAGGGGAGAGTGTGCCCAGAATGCATTATATATACGGATAATGTTGTCAAAGAGCAAGTTTGGTAGTTAAAAATAACAGCAAATGGAGGATCAGACCAAGAAAACTGGGGAATAGACACCAAACACCTGGCTGTTCTAAAGCACAGCCTAAACTCCCTGTCATGATCACTGATTGAGAAAATACCTACTCATCCTCCTCTACTGTGTCTGAGTTCCAGAGGGAGTCACTTCTGAAGGCTCTGACTTCTTTATTATTCTTTGCCTTTGTGTGTATTATATATATGTATACATACACACACACACACACACACACACACACACACACA
>NC_034604.1:28682849-28705417 GCF_900095145.1 Mus pahari | reverse complement strand
AACAACAACAACAACAATAAAACAAAAACAAACCTCTTTACATTGGAATACTTCTGAATACGTGGCCTTTTCATGTAAATTATCCACCATGTGCTATTGTAACTGTTTTGTTTTTCCTTGTCCTTTATAAATGTTAGTGTCATGTGCCAAGAGGAGCATGAAATACAGCTAAAATGTATAAGGTATATGTACCTTATATATTGAAATGTATAGTTTATGCATATGGAAAGACACTTTTCTCTTGAACCCTGATGGAAAGCTGAGTTTAGGACAGATAGAAGGAAAAAGAGGCTGGATTCTGGGAGGCCTGTAAGATGATTCTGCAACTGTCTAAGCTCTAAGCAGTGAGACGCAGGATTAAATAGTTAGCCCAGCCCGGAAGGCATAAATGTTCAAAGAAACACAAGGCAGGTGTTAGGTGACATGTTGGCAGGAACTCCAGGGAGACACTAATGTTTCGATATCCTCTGGGGGAGACAGGGGCATCTTCTGCGGAGACAGAGTTCACAGGAAAGGTGTGAGCTCCCTGCCTGTGCTTCTCATCCTGGTGCCTTAAATCAGTCATGACAGCCCAGAGTCCAGCCTAAGGTGACTTCATCTTGGGCAACACTCAGGAAACTTCATTCCTGGATTCCTCGAAGGATTTCATTACAGAATAATTTTTCCCTTCAACATGGTTGCGCAACTTTTGTGTAATGGGATCATAAGCAAAGCCTCCAGAGTATTTGCCTGTCTTTAAAAATTAGCCCGCAGACCCGAAAGCTCAAAGAAGGCCGCGAGAACAGAAAAAAATCGGATCGATGAGAAGCGAAACTGTCAATAAAATGTTCACTATGACCCAGGTATTGATCTTCACTTAGCTTAGTTCATGTCCACTGAAGGATCCACACCGTGATACTGTTTATAGTAGAGTGGCCTGATTAAAAAACCCAGCCAGACAGCTTCCTGTCGGACGGTAGATATTTTTGGACTTCTCAGTAAGGTTCCTGTGATCATTCTGTTTTCAGTGTGACCAGGTTTGACCTCCTCTTTCAGACCTTGGAAAATAAGTACCTGCAGGTGAGGAGGGTGAATCCCCTCCCCCATAGTGAGCAGCAGGGGGCAGAGCTGTGCCTGGCTACCCTGGAACCCCTGCAGATCTCTGAGCCTGTTAGCCATTGCTCCTTTAAGTCCTGCCCTCCACCTCCATTCCCTATACCCTGTGACAAGTTTCTGGCTTTGATTTCCCAGTGTGTACAGAGATTCAAGGGAGCATCACTGCCTTGGCACACTAACCCCTGACTTAAACTCTGCCTTCTTACTTCCCCATCTCTTTTGCTTTTTGAAAGTAAAGTCCTTCCAAGTCTTGTATTGTTTCCCCTCCTGTGGATAGATACCTCAGTGCACACTTAACTTGTGCCTGGGATTTTCTCTAGGCAATTAGAACTGCCGTCTGGATAATGTTGTGAGTGCCTAACAGCCAAAGATGGCTATCTTTGTTTAGAATGACTGCTTGGATTGAAGGTTTCCAAGTGGCATGATATTGCTATCAGAAGTGTTAGGAATAATGTTCAGTGATCACCCCCTCAGTCCCAGCAAGTCACACTCCAAGTCACTTTGTGGTGGATGACGTCAGAGACTTATGGGGTGCAGAATCTAGCCCCTGAGCTGAAGAACAGAGGAGAAAAGACCTGAGGAGTCTTATCTCTGCCAATTAGTTTTCGTGGCAGGTTTTATTTTTAATATAATATTTGTATTAATTTGCTATGAATTTTATAATGCAATGTATTTTGATCCTATTCATATTGCTCCTCTCTTTAACCCCTCCCATGTCTTCATCTCCTCTTCTTTCTTTAAAAAGTATAATTTGTGCTGCCCAAATATTAATGAGCATGAGACCATTCCCTAAAGCAATGCCAAGCTATGAAGAAGCCACATTCTTAAAGAAAAAAAAAAATGTCACCAACTGTCAGTGCCTCCACAGCTATGGATAGAGGCTTGAGAGCCCCTCCATACTGCATGCTGAAGGTTGACTGGCCTGATCCTAGACAGGCAACCACAGAGCTATGGGGCCACAGTGCAGCATCCTGTCATGTTTAGAAGATACCACTTCACTCCCAGTCTCCCTGATCCCTGGCTCTTATCAACTTTCTGGCCCCTCTTCTAATATGGTCCCTGAGCCTTGGAGTAAGGGGGCGTGATGGAGATGTCTCATTTCAGGTCGGTGTACTCTACTTTCCCCCTGCCCTTTGACCAGTTCTATGTTTCTGTGTTAACCATCATCCAGTGTAGAAAGAAACTTCTTCCATGAGCCATGAGAGATGCATTCATCTATGAGATAGGATACCTTGGACATGATACCTTGACCATTGAAAAAAATGATAGCACTGGGTTCATGAATGCACTTCTGACTCATCCTTGACTTGTAGTTTTTCACTGGGCTCCAGCTCTCTTGATGGGGGTTGGTAATGAAGGAAGGAGTTTTAGTGAGAATCACGGTGGCATGGAGAGTCTCTGTGGGCTCATGGTGATGGTTGATGCTCTACAAATACTTATCTTAATTGAAAATGAATACATTTTGCAATAATGATGGAAGAAGCGTGTTCAGAGGGAACAGTTTGTAGCCTTTTTAGTTTTATTAGGGGTAAGATATGTGGCTGGTTTACACCCATTTTTGGTATATGGAAAACAAATGAATCGACTCATAATTGCAATCACCCATTCTAGCTCCCAAAACCTTGCGAATGCTTTCTTTCTTTCTTTTTTTTATTAGATATTTTCTTTATTTACATTTCAAATGCTATCCCGAAAGTTCCCTGTACCCTCCCCCCAGCCCTGCTCCCCTAGTCCCCCACTCCCACTTCTTGGCCCCGGTATTTCATTCATCATTTTCATGTGTTCTTGGATTTGTTTTGCGAGGATTTTATTGAGTATTTTTGCATCGATATTCATAAGGGAAATTGGTCTGAAGTTCTCTTTCTTTGTTGGATCTTAGTGTGGTTTGGGTNCCCTGCTCCCCTACCCACCCACTCCCACTTCTTGGCCCTGGCATTCCCCTGTGCTGGGTCATATAAAGTTTGCAAGACCAAGGGGCCTCTCTTCCCATTGATGGCCGATTAGGCTTTCTAACTGTCTAGACCTCTGTGATGAGCGTTTTCCACAGATGTTCCCAGAACTTATAAAATGAAAGTCTCCTGGGTGATCCAGATGTTCTGAACTTGGTGGGAGAAAAACTCAGCTACACAGGAAGAGACAGGATGCTAAGGGAAAAATATCTCTGATGGAAAGAGAGAGGAGACCAGAAGTAGGAGCCGGAGTTAAGGAATTCCTTTGTCCTGAGAAGGACATTTGTGATCAGTCAGATATTATTACCTACTCTGTCCCCAGTATTCTTACTCCTGGCTAAGGCCACAGTAAGAATTATACAACAGCCATTTAGTTCAAGAGACATTTATTGGCAATGTTCCGTTTTCCACTCAAGGCTAAGCTCTATAGCACTAAGAGTAAGGTGAGTTCAGAGGCAGGAGAGTCACCCCGTGAACTGGAGAACAATCTGGCTCCTGATTCTGTTTTCTTGTCTGTTTTCTTGTGTGCCTCTGGTACTCACAATAAAGCTGGTTCTATACACTAAGACTACATATGGCTGTGACAAACAGAGGTCATGACCCCCTACACTTCCTGTCCTCACTCCCCACCCAGTCTCCCCAGGGAATCTTCAGGCCAGCTACCACTGGTGAATTGAGCACTTAAGCTTTAAACTTTGCAGAAATTTCCTACTACAGCTGTGTTTTGCAGCTATGCAGGGACATTTAACTAGCATACTTCTGTAAACTAGCATCGGAGGCAAAGTGACAAAGAGAATAAATTGGAGCATAAAGAGGGAAAAAAAGCAACTCAAAGTTAAGGAGTAGTGAAAAAAAAGCAATGTAAAAAATCAAGAAATACTGAAGCTTGTATCAAATTTATAGAAACCAATTCAGCACAGAATAGATCACAAGTCTGTGATGACAATCTGAGTAATCAGCAGACCAGTTGGCCCATCAATATGCCTTGTTTCCTCCATTTGTCAAAGAGAAACTGGAGCCAGAGGAATCTTGAACTTAAATGTTCTTTCAATGGCTCAGAGAAATGCCACCGAACCCATGAGAGCTGTATTACATGTTGATACAATATAACCAGTAAACCTGAATTGCTCAATTCAAAGTGGGAATTACTTTCAGGACCAATGGGCCCTGCCCAGTTGCCAAGTATTTAAGGAGAAGTTAAGAGTATGGGACTTCAGTTGAGGGACATCTAGGTTGTTTCTAGTTTTAGCCCGTTACAAATAAAGCTGCTATGAGCATAGTTGCACAAGTGTCTTTCAAATGAAGAATGGATGAAAAATGTTACATCTACACAACGGGATACTATTCAGCTAAACAAAGACATCATGAATTTTGCAGGCAAATGGAAGGAACTTGAGAATATCATCTGGAGTGAGGTAACCTAGTCCCCAAAGGACATGCATGGTGTATATCACTTATAAGTGGATATTCATCATAAACTACAGGATGCCCACTGCACTCCACAGACCCAAGGAGGCAGGACAGGAGGGAGGGCACAGACAAGGATGCTTGAGCCTCACTGGGAAGGGGAATGGAATGGTTATGGAAGGCAGATAGAGGGAGGGAACTGAGTGGGAGAGGGGACCAGGAGGAGTGTGAGGAAGTTTGGGGTCTGAGTGGGGAAGGTCAGAGGGGATGGCTGGATAACCATGAGCACAAATGGAAGTCTACAACTGACTGGGGGTGGGGCAAGGTAGGGGACATCTCCAGGAAGAGATGGAGACCTGGCACAGGGGAGGCACTCAAGAATCAATGGGAGTGTCCTTAGCTGTGACAACATTTAGGAAGGCTGTCCCCCTGTGGCCAGGCAAGAACCCCCTCGGAGTGATAGGGACACCAACCCACCCACAAAATTTTCTATTCAAAACTTATCCTGTCTATAGGAAATGCAGGGGTTGGGGATGGAGCAGAGACTGAGGGAATGGCCAACCAATAACCATCCCAACTGAGACCCATCCCATGGACAAGCATCAATCCCTGACACTCTCAGTGATACCCTGTTATGTTATACTTGCAGGCAGGCATCTAGCATGGCTATCCTCTGAGAAGTTCCACCCAGCAGTGGACTTAGATGGATACAGACACCCACAGCCAAACAGAGGATAGAACTTATTGGATGGAAGGAAGAAGGACTGTAGCCCCTAAGGGATAGGAACTCCGCAGGAAGACCAATAGAATCAACTAACCTGGACCGTTGGGGCACTCAGAGACAGAACTACCAACCAAAGAACATACACAGGATGAACCTAGGCCTCTCCACATATATGTAGCAGATGTGTAGCTTGGTTTTCATATGAACCCCAAAGAAGTAGAGTGGAGGCTGTCCCAAAAGCTGTTGCCTGTTAATGGGATATGTTCTTCTAGCTGGGCTGCCTTGCCTGGCCCCAGTGGGAGAGGAAATACCTAGCCTGGCAGAGACTTGAAGTGCCATAGTGGGGAGTACTCAGG
The DNA here is from genome assembly GCF_900095145.1 of Mus pahari. NCBI lineage: Eukaryota > Metazoa > Chordata > Mammalia > Rodentia > Muridae > Mus > Mus pahari. Next base: position 28,699,886 of record NC_034604.1, on the reverse strand, counting down.
GACCCCCACCTGCTCAGAGGAGAAGGGGAGGAGGATGGGAGAAGGAGGAGGTGACTGGGAGGGGGCAGTTAGTGGGATGTAAAGTGAATAAGTAAAAAATAAATTAATTAAAAAAAAAAAAAGAGTATGGGACTTGGAAATAAATGAAGGCTGGGGACACTCCCAACTTCATTCTTACCCAACCACTGCTGATTCAGACCAAAGTGCAGAGCAGCTGACTGAGGAGGAGTTCATGCTTCACGAGGTCCAGTGTAGGATGGGCCTTGGTTTGTTTAGTTGGCTTATGGTGTATGCTCAAGAGAGAGGATTACATGTGGAAAGGACACTGGGCGGTCAATACTACACTGTGTGATCTGGGCATGCCATTGTTCCCTCTGGGTAGCAGTGTCCTTTTCAATAAAGGTTTGCTTAGAAGACACGGCAATCTTTTATGACCCACTTGAAAGTAGTTAGTCTTGGTGGTCTGTAAGATACTTGCCTATGTGGAGAGATAACATCCTTCATGCAAAAACCCCAGATTCTTCCATTTGGTTCTCCCTCCTTTAGTGGCAGGGGAGCAAGAACAAGAGGCTTAGAGTCCTTCAAGTTGGTGTCAGGGTTAACTGAACCCGATCCTCTCATGTCTCTTCCTTCTTAGGTCCGTTCCAGTTTTACAAACATCCTGCAGCTACCACGTTCTTTCACCTTCCTGTCCCTCCCCTAAGTATCTTTGATGTTTGTTCATTTTTACCCCATTCCACATGCATAAATGTGCTTTGGGGGCAGCTGGCTTTGTGCTATTTGCTCTGGTCCCCTAAGCCCTAGGGATGGTCTTACACCTGGGACCAGGGTGGAAACATTTTACCTTTTAAATATTAACGAAACCCGTCTCTTCCAAGAACGCCTTCAGATTCCCTGAAGCTTCTTAGATGTTGTAGCTTGCACTCAGTGGTTTACATTAGCCGAGACTGTTGTACAAACAGTCACTGGTGGCCCATCAGCCAGGGCCCCATTGGCTTCGCATCACAAAGAAACACAGAAGTGTGAGGTAAATGAGCCTGGCAGGCATTTAACCTCTGGGTCTGGAAAAATCCTGACTCACAGAGGGATTCGTGGAGTGGAATTGTGAACTTCTTTGGTTAAAAAAAAAACCCAAAACCAAAAACCTAGAGGCTCAGTCAGATGTCAGTAAAGGTGGTGTTGATCAAATAGTGTGTACAGCAGCCCCCAGAACAACTTAATGTGAGGAAATGCTGTACTGGCGGCCTGTGTTTCTGGAAGCTGAGGCATGAACATATATGAACATGTAGTCTTGCCCAAGGTCCCCAGAACTCTTAAGTGCTGGCATGCCATCTGTCCTCGGACCTTGTGCTCAGACCTTTTGCTTTGAACCATTGTTGCCTGTGACCTGTGAACATGTGCTCTATAGAGGCATGCAATTTGGCATGGGCCCTGTCTGGAACAATTTGGTAACACCTATTAAAACAAACACTAATTAACTAACTCAGTAATTCCGCTTATTAGAGTCTACCTTAGAAAAATGCACCCCCTTATTTGCCATAGGGCATTAGTTTTATCATTGTTTGTATTACTGAGAAAAATGCAGTGACTCGAATATCCTGTAAGGATGTGGACGCATAAACAACAGCTTTTGTACACTGTAGAGTAGACAGCTCTTGCAAGGGACTGAAACAAATGGTGGAACACCATTTATGGGGGGGAAACTTTCCATTTTCTTGGGATCTATATGAACCTGAAAAAAAATCTAGAAGAACACACACAGAAAAATAACACAGATATTTTGGGTAGAGGACAGGAGACAATCATGGGGGTGTGAATCAGAACGGCTTTGCCCTTCTCTGCTGAGGGTTCGTTATGTCTTCCATCTTAGTATTCCTTTTCATGTCTGCTCACACAGATGGAAGTAGATACTGAGAGATGGACAGATGTAAATTAACTGGCTGAAATGAATTTTTTTTCATGTAAAATTTTAGCCCTAATGAAGCCCCCAGTATGAGTTTGAAGTCAGCCAAGCACGGTGGCTCATGCCTTTAATTCCAACACTTGAGAAACAAAGGCAGGCAGATCTCAGAGTTCTAGGCCAGTCCTGTCTACAGAATGAGTTTGAGGCCAATCAGGGTCACACAGAGAAACCCTGTCTCAAAAAAAGTTTAATTAAAAAAAAAATTGAGGGCTGGAGAGATGGCTCAGTGGTTGAGAGCTCTGACTGCTCTTACAAAGGTCCTGAGTTCAAGTCCCAGCAACCACATGGTGGCTCACAACCATCCATAATGAGATCTGACTCCTTCTGGAGTGTCTGAAGACAACTACAGTGTATTTACATATAATAAATAAATAAATCTTTAAAAAAAAATTGAAATCTCAGGATGCTAGAACTCTAGGAACCTTAGAGATTTCTTAGTCAAACCTGAGATTCAGGCTCTGAATCCTCAGAAGCACCCACATTCCTTGCCAGGAGTGGCTCATCTCAGGGCTCCCTGCTTCTAAGATCCCCAAGATGGGCCTAACAGAGCCAGTGAGAGGCTGGGATGTGCTAGGTGGGCTTGGCGCCTGAACTTTAATAGCCCTTGGTATGAAGCATTGCTGCGTTCCCTCTACCCTGCCCCTGAGTTAAATAGTCATCAATCTGAATTTTCACAGGCTTTGTGATGTGTCTCTTGTGTACATAGTAAGCATGAAGGGCAGGGGTTTTATATATGAAACTACTTTTTTTGTTTTGTTTTGGTTATTTTGAGTTGTGCTGCTTGAGGTTTTGCTTTTGGTTCTTTGAGAATCTGGGGTTAGGGGTCATACACTGCTTTCAGTGTGTGCAGCATCCCCAGATGTGTGAGAAACAAACACAGTCTGTTTCCTCCGTGGCTTTCCCAAGGGCACTGGATATGTACTGTTTAATTGGCTGTTCCATGTCTTCAGTTTTCTGGTAAACAGCAGACACAGCCATGGGAAGAGAAAAAGCATCTGCAGCTGAATCTTGGGGAACAGGACCAGCCACGCCCCCTGCCACCCTCCCCCTGCCCCCTGCCTCACCCCCTCTCCCCTGCAACCTCCCTCCCCCAAGAAAAGAGAAGCTCACACATGCAAGGTCTGGCCTCAGAGACACAGCGTGGTAAGAAGATACTTAAAGGCTCATGGCAATCATGAGAAGCAAGCCTGTATTGGGAGCAAACACCCTTTGTGGTCTGTTTATGCCCCCTTTCCCTTAAACTCCAATTTAAGCTAAGTTGTCTTGGCTGGGTTTTAAGTGGAAAAAAAACCCTTGGGTTCTCATTTGCATAGGAAGAAATAATAATAATAATAATAATAATAATAATAATAATAACCTACTAAATGCTTACTTCCTTTTTTTGTTTTTTGTTTTTTGTCTTTTTTTTTTTTTTAGTTTAAATTTGTACAATTGACTACTTTTAAATTAAGTTTCCAGGAAAATACAATGCAAAGCCTATGCATGTGTCTCTACATACAAGGTTCCCCACCCCGTCCAAAATTCTACTGCTGTTGATGCCTTGTTCTAATGTGATGCATTCAGTACAATGGGTGAGCCAATATTGCTCTATTGTTATAACTAAAGTCTATGGTTTATGTTAGTGTTTGCTTCTAGGATGCACAGCCTATGGGTTTGGATGAGTTCATGACCAATATCCACCATTACTGTATCACAGGGGGAGTTTTTGCACCCTAAACCCACTCTGCTCCATCAACTCTCTCCTGCCTCCCTGAACCCAGTTCCTACTGTCTACAGTTCTTTACTTCTTTGAGTGACATGTATAATACAATGGTTTTTAAAAAATCAGATTTCTTGAGGTAACAACTCTACTTTGGTATCTAAAAATCTATGACTATTACCAAGTGTTCCCAAAGACTTTCCATCATGCTCCATGATCGATAATACTGATTGTCACCTCGGTAGGATTTAGAAACGCCGTTGAGACCTTTCTTTGGGCCTGTTTGTGAAGGGTTATCTTGATTAGGTGCATTGAAGTGGAAAGCTCACCTTAAATGTGGGTGGTACCATTCTGTGACCTGGAGTCTCTGAGTAAATAAATGGGGGAAAGGAAGCTGAGCGGAAGCATTCAGGTTTCCCTGCTTCCTGAATGTAGATGCAATGTGACCAGCCACCCATCATTCTGGCCATGATACTCTCCTAATGTTACAGGCAATGACCTGGAACTGTGAGCCAAAAATACCTTTTCTCACTTAAGTTGCTCTCATCAGGCATTTTGTTACAGCAGAGACAAATGACTAATGCAGCATCATTATACTGGGCTTTTCATGTAGATTCTTACGAGTCACAGAAAACCCTGGAGCTGAGACTCTTACATATCTTCTTAGCACTGGGCTTCCTTCTTCACCTAAGTTAGTTCCTTTTCTTTTGGAGGATATTCTATGAAGGGAGATGAGGGATGGGGGAAGCCTGAAGTTGCACACATGCCATAACCATATCTAGCTGCAAGGTTACATAGGAAGTGAGCATCATTTGATTCTGTGCCCAGCTGAATTTCAGCTCTGATGTGTGTATGAAGAGGAGCACTGGCAGTGGGGAGCACCGGCAGTGGGGATTCCCCACAGATTTCATGATGGATAGAAAGAGAAGCAACAACTCACAAGACCCTTGCGTTTTGCCTATAGCTGACCTTCACACAAACCTGTTGAGCTTTCATGCCCACCTCTCTTCTTGCTTCTTCTAGGTCATTGTCAATTCTGCAACTGGAAATAAGTCTCTAAAATGGCATTCCTTTACTTAAGATGGCCATTGGCTATCCATGATTAGAACCCTATGTGCCTCTTGCTTCTGTCCCCCAGATAGTCACACCCTATGTCCCTACCTCATCCAGGTTTTTTTTTTAAATGGACTGGGATGTGGTAGTTTCATCTTGTACTTCTGATATATTGAATTCTCTGTGGCCTTCTTTTAGTGTGCTTTCCCCTATTGCTTGGGATACCTCCTGTTTCCCCCCAGACACTCTATCCTGTGCTTTTTACACCCTTTCAGAACTGTATTTTCTATGTTTATGAATCCCAGAAACATCTTGCATTCCATGTTCTAATGAGTGCTTGGCCTCCCTTGTTACCCCCAAACTATCTGTTCCTTGAAGAAAAGCATGCCTTTATTCAGCTGTGTGATTCAGAGGCCAGCCTCGGGCCAGGGCAGAGAAGGAATCCAAGAGTTATTGAATGACAGAAAAGCTAACATGAAGGAGAAAAGGACTCTGTGCTGTTGTCCCAGGCCACTCTCTGCCTAATGACAGACTCTTTGATGGAAATGGCAGAGCAAATGAGTTATTTTGACAAGGAATGTTTAAGTGTGGCATTTATCTCAAATTCTGAAACAGTGCTGGGTGCTATGGTTCTGTGTCTTAGCCTGAGTGAGATTGTTTTTAGCAATCCTCATTTCAAGGAAAGGAAAATTGCCTATTGTAAAGGAAGTATTCACAACCCATTATTTAGCAGGGCTGTAAGAGCTTATTTGCTCATTACCATGGCAACCAACAGAGCAACACTGTGTGATAGTATAGTTGTCTAGACAGCACCCAATCATCAGCACCTCCTCTTTTGTATGCCTGATGTTAAACAGGCAGGTGTATATCCAAGGAGCCACTAAGAGAGAAAAGATAATTTTCTCTATGTGGTCAAATGAGTGCTGGAGGCAACCTGGGAGACATATAATGGCTAGCATTGAAATCTGCACTAATTTGAAAGCATTGGTGCTAGCCCGAGTCTTTCTTTTTTAATAGAGAAATAAAGAACTAGAAAAACATCCATATGGCCTGCCAACTGTGTCTAAATATAGTTGACATGAAAGAAAGGGCTAAGGTTTAAATTTTATATCAATCTAAGAACCAAACTGTGTTTTGATCATATTCTTCTTGTCACCAGTATAATATGAACAAAACACCAGAAAAGCGCTTAATCCTGTAAGTCAGCCATGTGGTCGCTGTGCTGGCTTCAGTGCAGCAATCTGGGTATGACCAAGTTGTCAGTGTCTGGTAAGTCCAATCCTACTGAAAAACAGGGCATTTCATCGCCGAGGCATAGCATTCCTGGTTCTAAGTCTCTGGGAATGCAGTAAGTCCACTGGTCTTAGTCCTCCAGGAACATTCTGAAATGGTCATGTGTTCTTGTCCCCTTGGAACGGACACGGCCATTTCAGTTGACCAGTTGTGCTGCTGAGTTTAGCACTCTGGATAGGAATAGAATCTGGTAACTGTGGTTGCAGTTTATTCTAATTTGCTTCTAAATAACTGGAGTCAAACAGGGACATTTGGCTTAAACCTCACATTCATGAAGGCCATCAAATTTAGAAATTTGACCTTGTCTTCAAGCAAGTATATACAAATAGAGACTGGCTGACAAGATTGGAACCAAATGTCATTGAACAGGTCCCTTATTGCACTGTGAAAGACATCATGACTTAGTATAGTCTACAAATACCATTGTTATTGCATGAAGATCATAATTGTATCACATTTACTTATATATGTAAAAGAATTAATTTGTTAAATGTCTAGCATGTTTCAATCTCCACTAAATTCTTTTTTATACCCTAACCTTGGTATTGTTTTACAAATAAATCAATAAATATTTTTTATTTAATTTAATTGTTTTACTTATTTAGTTTACATCCCACTTACTGCCCCCCTCCTAGTCACCCCCTCCCACAAACCTTCCCCTATGACCCATCTCCTCCTCTGAGCAGATGGGGATCCCCTGGGTATCTTCCCCATCCTGGCATTTCAAGTTTCTACAAGGCTAAGCACTTCTCCCACTGAGGCCAGACAAGGCAGCCCAGCTAGTAGAAGGTATCCTACAAATAGACAACAGCTTTTGGGATAGTCCCCATTTCAGTTTTTTTTGACCCACATGAAGGCTAAGCTGTGTATCTGCTACATATGAGAGGGGAGGCCTAGGTTCAGCCCATGCATGTTCTTTGGTGGTTCAGACTCTGAAAGCCCCAGGGACCCAGGTTAGTTGACTTTGTTATTCTTCCCGTGGAGTTCCTATCACCTTCTGGTCCCTTAATCCTTCCTCCTATTCTTCCATAAGAGTCCCCAAACTCCATCCACTATTTGGCTGTGGTGTCTGTATCTGTCCGAATCAGCTGCTGGGCAGAGCCTCTAAGAGAACAACATGCTCCCGTCTGAAAGCATAACAAAGCATCATTAATATGTTAGGGATTAGTACTTGCTCATGGGATGGGTCTCACGTTGGGCTGGTGATTGCTTGGCCATTCTCTCAGACTCTTCTCCATCCCCAGTGCCTGCATTTCTTGTAGACAGAATAAATTTTGGATTTTGTGGGTAGAATAGTGTCTCTATTGCTCCACTGGTGTTCCTGTCTGGATACAGTAGGGGGTCCCTTCAGATTCCATATCCCCAATGTAGTAAGTCACAGCTAAGGTCACCCCCATTGATTCTTGGGCACCTCCAATACCCCATGTCTCTGTCTCATTCTGGAGATGTCCCCACCACCACTCCTAACCCTTGTCAGTTACAGATTTCCATTCATTTTCATAACCATCTAGCCATCTCTCCTGTCCTTCCCCATACCTGGTCCTGAACTCCTCATTCCCCTCCTCAAACCACTTACTTCCAGTTCCCTTGCTCCATCTGCCTCTTATGAGTATTTTATCCCCCCTTCAAGGTGAGATTCAAGCTTCCTGGCCTTCTTGTTTGGCTTCTTTGGGTTTGTGGAGTGTCGTTTATGGCTAATATCCACTTATAAGTGAGTACATTCCATGCATATACTTTGACTGGATTACCCCACTCAAAACGATATTCTCAAGTTGCATCCATTTGCCTACAAAATTCATGATGTCTTGGTTTTTAATAGCTGAATAGCATTCCATTGTATAGCTATACCACATTTTCTGTACCCATTCTTCAGTTGAGGGACACCTAGGTTGTTTCCAGTTTCTGGCTATTACAAATAAAGCTGGTATGAACATAGTTGAGAAAGTGTCTTTGTGGGATGTTGTTTATGACACTAGTTGATGTTACTCTGTAATAGTCTGAACTAAGACTATAAATAAGAGAAAAACTCATGTCTTTTTTAAAAACATGTGCCGGAAGTAAGATGGAGAGGAGCTGGCATAGGTCTTTCTCCAAGTTGCCAAGCTTCTGGACCAAGTTGACCTTTCTGGGGCCCCTTAAGCCTTTTTATTGATTTTTCTGACATCCATTGGATGATTAATAAAACCATCCTTTGGGTAAATGTCCAGGTGTGGTATAGTGGGTCTTCAGTTAGAATTGTTGCCACTTTTCTGAGAAAACACCAATTGATCTCCAAAGTAGTTGTACAAGTTTTCCCTCCCACCAGCAGTGAAGAAATGTTCCCTTTGCTTCACAACCTTGCCAGCATGTGCTGTCTCTGGAGGTTTTGATCTTAGACATTCTGATGGGTGTAAAATGGAACCTCATAGTTGATTTGATTTGTATTTCCCTGATGACCAAGGACTTTGAACATTTAAGTGCTTCTTGGCCATTTGGGATTGCTCTGTTGAAAATTCTGTTTAGTTCTGTACCCCATTTTTAATTGTGTTATTTGTTGGTGTCTAAGTGCTTGACTCCTTTATAAATGTTGGATATTAGCCCTCTGTCAGATGTAGCATTGATGAAGATCCTTTTCTAATCTTCGAGCTGCTGGTTTGTCCTGTTGACAGTGTCCTTTGTCTTATAGAAGCTTTGGAGTTTCATGGGGTCACATTTATCAGCTAGAGCCTAATCCATTAGTGTTCTGTTCAGGAACTTGTCTCCTGTACCAATGTGCCCAGGAGTATTTCCCACTTTCTCTTCTATGAGATTTAGTGTATCCAGTTTTATGTTGAGGTCCTTGATTCACTTTGGACTTGAGTTTTGTGCAATGTTATAAGTATGGACATATTTTCATTCTTCTACATATAGACATCCAGTTAGTCCAGCACCATTTATTGAAGATGCTTTCATTTTTCCATTGTATGGTTTTAGCTTTACCAAAAAGCAATGTGTATGTGTTTATCTCTGGGTCTTCAATTTGGTTCCATTGATCAACATGTCTGGTTTTGTAACAATACCATCCAGTTTTTTTAATCAGTATTCCTTTGTAGTAAAGTTTGAGGTCAGGGATGGTGATTCCTCCAGAAGGTTTTTTATTGTACAGAATTGTTTTTTTTGTTGTTGTTGTTTTTTTTTTTTTTTTCGCTATCCTGGGTTTTTTGTTTTTCCATATGAAACTGAGAATTGCTCTTTAAAGGTATATAAAAATTGTGTTGGAAAGTTGATGTAGATTGCATTGAATCTGTAGACTGCTTTTGGTAAGATGGCCATTTTCACTATGTTAATCCTATTTATTCGTGAACATAGAAGATCATTGCATCTTCTGATATCCTCTTCAATTTCTTTCTTCAGGCTTGAAGTTCTTGTCATACAGATTTTTCACTTTCTTGGCTAGCGTTATACCAAGATAGTCTATATTATCTGTAGCTAGTGTAAAGGCTGTTGCTTTCCTAGTTCCTTTCTAGGCTCATTTATCATTTGTATTAAGGAGGGCTACTCATCACGTTGAATTAATTTTGCATCCAGCCACTTTGCTGAAGGTGTTTATCAGCTCTGTAGGAGTTCTCTGGTAGAATTTTGGGGTCGTCTATGCATACTATCATATCATCTTTAAATGGAGATACTTTGACTTCTTCCTTTCCAATTTGTATTTCCTATATCTCCTTTAGTTGTCTCATTGCTCTGGCTAGAATTTCAAGTACTTTATTTAATAGTACTTTATTTAATTTAGAGAATGCACAGCCTTGTCTTGTCCCTAATTTTAGTGGAAATACTTTAAGTTCCTCTCCATTTAATTCAAAATTGTATGCCCTAACCTTTAATGAGATTTTATTTGAAGGTAGGGTCTTTTGGAGGTGACTATACACAAATTAGATCATAAAACTGAAGCTCTCTTAATATTAATTTTCTAATAGGAAGAAGAATGAGGCCTTTCATTTTGCATGCACTATGGAAAGGTCATGTTGGACATGATGAGGAAGGCTCCTACCACAACCCCTACCATGCTGGCATCCTGACTTCATCATTCTATTCTCCAACTGTGGTGAATGAATAGTTGTTGTCTATGATACTAGGTGATGTTATTCTGTAATAGTCTGAACTAAGACTATAAATAAGAGAAAAATCTCATGTCTTCATTAAAAATATGTGTTGGAAGTATGATGGAGAGGAGTGGGCTTAGGTCTTTTTCCAAGCTGTCAACTCTCTGGATAAAGATTGACCTTTCTGTGGCCCCCTAAGCCTTTTTATTGATTTTCTGACATCCATTAGATGATTAATAAAACCATAACTTTATTCACGCATGCATGAATGGATGATGAACCTGAACAAAGTAAACAAATTTTGGTTTTTAACCAAGTTCTCTTAAATCATACACAAAGAGCTATTTGGATATGCTTAGTTGAGCTTACAAAAGAAATTTTATAGAGATGGCAAATCTAGGCAAAATATAGATTGTAGTATTATATCATCAAATTGTAAAGCTAGGGTGCCACAAAGGACATTCAAGTCTCACTGGTTCAAAAAAATTAGGGGACAGAAAACTTGAACTGATGCACTGTTGGGATAATTTTTAAAAACTAAATGCCAAGTAGTGACATTTTCAGGATGGCTGAATGGACTTTTCAATGCTCCTCTCTCACAGAAACCTTAGTAGAGCAACCATCACCCATAAAGATAGTTTCATGAAAATGGGGGAATTCAGGTGAGAAATTAGGACACAGTTGAAGTGAGGAGGGAAACCAAACCCACACTGTGGCTCAGCGGTGCCACAGTAACCGAGCCACTTCTCCTTCCAACATGCTGTGTGGTCTGAAGAGGGACACCCTTCCCATATGGAAGAAGAGTGCAGACTATGATCAACATTATCCTAGAACACAGGGCATGTCAGACTTTTAAAAGTTTTTTACTAGGTATTGTATTCTGTGTTCCGGGTGGTTCTTGCAGTCCCAGGTGGCAGACAATCTTCTGAGAGCCTCGACTCCAATTCTGAACCACCGTAAGGTTAGTCATGACGGCTCCAGGCCCCAAGCAAACTCAAACTCCAGGTCTTGTCTTCATCCACCCAAGATTAAGGTTAGGTTCTAAAGACCAAGGCTCCAGACCTGTCCTGGCTGAAGGAGTTATCAGAAGCAGCTCTGTAGACCCACACTGCAGGCAAGCTAGTCTGAGGACTCCAAGCAAGCTTGCTGTGGGCCTTGACCAGTTCATCCCAGGTGTGCTGACTACTAAAGAACTTTTCAGACCAAAGTCAATTCACATAGACTGGAAGAGGTGCCTACTTCTTCAAATGGTCTAACACTAACATAGTGGGTCAGCATACACAAATCTATTCATTTAACTTATCACATAAATTGACTCTAGGGCAGAAATCACATGATTATCTCAATAGATGTTGAAATGATCATCAACAAAGTCAAACATCCTCCATGATCCACCTGGTATAAAATAAACACATCCCAACATAATAAAAGGCATATATGACAAATGTTAGTCAACATCATACCAGGTAGAGGAAATCTGGGAGCATTTCCTTCACAGTCTGGAATAAGACAAAGTCATCTACTTTCTACACTCATTCACTGTACTCCTTAAGTCTTATCTAGAGCAATGGGATTACCTCACAGTCAAACCTCTGGGCACATCTATAAAGAATTATCTAGATTAGACCAACTTCTGGGCATGCCTGTAAGAGATCACCTAGACTATGTTAACTGAGGTGGGAATACCTACTTTAACCATGAAGAAACCATTTCCTGGACTGAAGTTCTGGACTGAATACACAGGAATAAGAGAGCCTTCGTCCAGCTTTGCTTTCTAGACATCACAAGGGTGACTAGCTTGTCTCAAGCTCCTCTTACCAGGATCTTTTCACCATGATGGATTTTATCCCCTTTAAATATAAACAGAAAGAAATCCACCCTCCTGTGAGTTGTTTCTTGACAGATACTTTGTCACACAGCTTGTCACAGCAATGAGAAATCTAACTAATATAGACACAAGTTGTAAAGGAAGAGCTAAAATTATCTCATCTAATTTCAATCTAATGATAAATGTAAAATACCTTAAGACTCCACTAGAAGACACTTTAAGCTGATAAGTGTTTTCGGTATGACAAAGTCCAGAAGCTGAGCCAATATTTTACTTCAGAGGTTAAGTGTGGAGGCACCTTGGGTACCACATCTTCTTCTTTCTACTCCTCCTATTTCTCGTTCTTCTGGTTAGATGTCTTCAGTAACTTCTGTTCTTAAATTACCTACAAGACAGAAAATAGAGTGGACAGTAGAAATAGCTGTGATGGCTGTTTAAATGAAAAAGCTAGATTTTTTTTTTTATTATTTTCTTTATTTACATTTCAAATGCTATCCCGAAAGTTTCCCATACCCCTCCCCCCTAGATTTTTTTTTTTAAAGAAACAGGAAGCTTATGAATCTTCCCATAATGCTGGTAGATCATGGATTGCATAGTGTATCACTAGTAAAGGCTGGAAAAACAAATCCATAACTGGATTGAAGAATGACGTCTTTCCTCCACAAACACAGTGAAGATTTTGTTACCAATGACCATGGGATGGTGCCACGAGTCGCCGTTGGATAGGCAAACAATAGTGTGCATCATTTTCCCACTGAGGAAATGGAGTCCGTAATACCTACCAACACCTCTACAGTCTCATGAAGTTCTGAGCGAACAAATACAGGAAAGCTTTCCAGAATGCTATGCACTACAGTTTGCAAGAAGAATGAGCTCCAAAGGTCCACATGATAGAAGTTGGGCCCGGTCTGCTGCTATTAGGGCATGGTAGAGACTTTAATGGAAGGACCTATCAGAGCATTTAGGAAATGGCTGTCTGGCCTTAAAAGATGTTATGGGACCCTGAGGTTAGTGGCCGTCTCACCACATGTTCCCTTCCAAGGTGTATACTGTTCTGCTGTAGTCTCAAATTAGCTAGACCAACTGACCATGATCTGACACCGCTAAAAATGGGTTAAAATAAACCTTTGATTTTAATCACATTTTTAAATTTAACTTTATGTGTGGATGTTCTACCTCCATGCCTGCCTATTCACCACACGTGTATAGTGCCCCCAGTGGAATGAAGAGAAAGACAGATTCCATGTGACTGGAGTTAAAGATGGTTGTGAGCCACTGTGTGTGCTGAGAATGGAACTTTGACTCTCTGTAAGGACAACTAGTGCCATTAACTGCCGAGCTATCTCTCCAGCCCCAGAACCTTTCATTTTTATAAACTAATTCTCTTAGGTTCCTGTTACAAATACAGAAAACAGCTTGCCAAATCATATAAGCTTTTACTGCATATAATGTGACAATATTACACAATACTGAACTAAATCACAAAAAGTATAAAATATATAGTTTCGGAAGAGTAAAATTTACATTTGCTTCTGAGAGAGGACCTTTGATACTATGATACACTGGAATAAGCTAATTATTCTCTTTTGGGGATATATAGGACTGTTGCCATAGCAATAATGTTAACCATAACAGTAGGTCACCAACACTTCATTATAATTTAATGACAGGAAGAGAAAGAAGAATATCTTGTCATTTTAGTTGTATGGGAGAATTTTGGTAAGAACATGCTGTGACTTGGCCAGGATCTGCACTCATAAGAAAACACTGAGAAAGCCAAACTGTCCAGTTTATAGCTCATTTCAAAGAGCCAGTGTTCCGAGGCATGGTGTCCTCATGTGTCATGTGGAAATATGGGCTGGGCGGGAAAAATTCACACACTGAATCATCTGTGTCACCACCTAAGATTCTTGACATTGTCCTCCACACACTGGAAACAAACAGCTTTTTGGTCCCCCAGATGGCTAGAGCCACAGGTCCTCCTAATTTTTAAAAAATCAATTTATTCTGCAGTAATGTACTGAATGCTATTTTTAAACTTTGTTAAAATGTTAAACTTTGTGCTAGAGATGATTTAGTTTATGAGAATGGATACTGAGCACCTCGTTATCTTACTGAAGGGCTACAGTTTCATCAATAGATTATAATCTAGAGACATCACCACACACCACTTAAAAATACTCCAGAAAGTATCTCTTTTAAAAAGATATTTTTTTCTTTAATGCTATGCAAGCTATCCAAGAGGGATCCAAGCATTCATCTAACAATCCAGGTGTGATCCATTGCTAGGCCTCCAGTCCCAGCACTGAGGGGGCCAGAGACAAGGAGCTTTAGAGGGCTTGGCGTCTGCCAACATAACTAAAAATCACCATCTCCAGGCTCATAGAGCGGTCATCCTGTAAGGGAATAAGGTGTGGAGAATTACAGAGGGTATTTAGTGGTCTCCTCTGATGAATACCATACACACACACATACACATACACACATATGTACACACACACACCTACTCCTCGCTCATACATAAAAATTCCAACCATTTCCTATATATTCTTTAGTACTAGTATTTATATGCTGCCATGTATTATATAGCAATGTTTCAGTATAATATATAGAATCTGGGGGAGGGGGAAGAGATAGGGGGTTTGTGAAGGGGAAACTTGGAAGGGGGATAACATTTGAAATGTAAAGAATTAAAATAACCAATAACACACACACACACACACACACACACACACACACACACACACACAAAGTGGCCCTATAGTTTCTGAATGAAACTGAAAGATTCCTGTCACCCAGTACCAACTTAGTCACTGCAGAGCACAGTACAACTCATCACTCACATGTCTGTTGGACAGATGCTATAAATAACTGTGCAGCCAGTTACATAAAAGTTCTGCATGTGCAGTGTGTGCAGCATGGAAGAAATGAGCATGTTTCTGACTTATTAGGCTGATGATTTTATCATTAATTTCAGAATATCTTCCTTTCATTTTTTATACTCTTCCTGTAATGGATGTTTCAACTCAATCACAGCAAAAACGTAAACTATAAATTCATATAACTAATTCTGTAACTTCTACGAGCAGGTATTACAGTGAAGCCTTCAGGGACAGAGGACAGTGAAGATGTGTTCATAGATGACGTGGAGCAATCTGACTGCTGGATGGGACCATGCTACTTACACCAGTGAACAGTTCCGGGGAACGCCCTCACCTTGAGTGTCTTCCAGGTAAAGTACCACTCTTCCATGCAGAGTGGTACTCACAGCTTGGAGTGCTGCTGGCAGCCATTACACGTCTCCTGGAGGTTAAATGAGTTGCCATTTATGGCAGCAGCAGTCTGGCACAAATGCTTGCTATGACTCTTGACCGCACACAGAGGTCATGTGACAAGACCTTCCTATGCCATTTATGCTTGTGTAAATACAGTCAATGATGATGAAGCACCCACATTGCATTTCTCAGCACGTATTTCTGCCATTGTGGGATGCATGACTGCAAATCAGATTGTCTATGTATGTACATTTTTTATTAATTATTCCATTCATTTACATCTCAAATGCTATCCCACTTCCTGGTTACCCTTCCACAAAGCACCCATCCCACAACCTCTCTCTCCTCCCTTCCCTTTGCTTTTATGAGGGTGCTCTCCCACCCACCTTCCCTCTCCCACCTAACCTCTCCAGCATGCCCCTATGCTGGGGCAACAAACCTCCATAGGACCAAAGGTCTCCCCTCCCACTGATGTCAAACAAGGCCATCCTCTGCTACCGATGTATCTGGAACCATGGATCCCTCCCTGTACATTCCTTGGTTGGTGGTCTAGTCCCTGGGAGTACTGGGTGGTCCAGCGAGCTGATGTTGTTCTTCCTATGGGGTTGTAATCCCCCTCAGCTCCTCTAGTCCTTCTGTCAGCTCCCCAACCGGGGTCCCTGAGCTCAGTCTGATGGTTGACACCAAGCATCCACATGTATTTTTGTACACGTGTCATACACAGCATTATAGACATCATGAATATTGATGACTTAATTGGTGAGATTATAAGAGGTGGCAAGTTTGAAATGTGTAAGGCAGGCCAGACAACTGGAAACTCTCAGGCAAGGGATGTCACTATGGTCATGATCAGAATTTGCTTTCCTCAAAGAGACATCACTTTGTGCTTTAGAAATTTTCAACTGGTCAAATGAGGACCTCTCTCATCCAAATAGAATCTACTTTCTTTACGGTTGTTATTATAAATCTTAGTCTATCTTTAAAGCCCCCTCACAGGAATGCCTGCAGTAGCATTTGTCTGAGTAGGTAGGCAAACAAACACACATTGGACTCCATGGGAGGAAAAAAAAAAGAGAGAGTTCCAAGTTGGCTTAAAGAGGTCATTAGGAGAGAAGTTAGGGAGTGAATATATTCAAAATATATTGCATGACATTCTCATAAAAAATAAAATATCACTAAAAAATTATGAACCATATACTGATTCTTCTTTCAAAATGCATGGAATCTAGTTTAGATAAAAGAGTATAAACTTTGGTGGGTAACAGATCCTTAGTGTATGTTTACAAAATAAGTGTCACATGAAATATTCTTATACAAGAAAGAGATATATTTATCTCATTTTTTAAAAAATGTCTTGGTGGGGATGAGAAAATTTGCTCTGTGTAAAGGGAGCACATTAGCAAAATCAAGGAGGTTGGAAAAGTCAGGAGCTAAGATACAGAGCAGTAAATACCTCTTGGGGAATTTTCAGTAAAATCAATGTGAAAAGGTTAACCAAAAGTTATGGAGCTTTGGGGGTCATGTTTTATTTATTTGTCTATTTGCTTGCTTTTTATTTTTCTTTGGCCTGGTACATCAAAAATAAATAGTGGTATTTATTGAATTGGATGGAAGAAAAACATTTCAAAGAGAAACCAACGTTAAAGGAAAACTATGAGGAGCAAGAAAAGGGCACTCTGCTGACTTCTGGAGCCCCTGGGCAGGGTGAGGACACCATACACTGTGTGCACCCCGGCAGGTGTGGGACTCCATACACTGTGTGCACCCCGGCAGGGTGAGGACTCCATACACTGTGTGCACCCCGGCAGGTGTGGGACTCCATACACTGTGTGCACCCCGGCAGGTGTCGGGACTCCATACACTGT
>NC_034604.1:28672912-28682149 GCF_900095145.1 Mus pahari | reverse complement strand
CCATACACTGTCTGTACCCTGGAAGGTGTCAGGACACCATACACTGTGTGCACCCCGGCAGGTGTCGGGACTCCATACACTGTCTGCACCCCGGCAGGTGAGGGTGGATTATCATGCCTAGCAGTTCCTTTCAGTTGTAGATCGCCATGTTTAGCAGGTAGCTCCTCTCTGCCACAGAGTGATTCAGCCAAGCCTACAAACACCTGGTGACCCAGAAGGCACATAGTTTTTGCTGTGGGTTCATTGAAAAGGAAGTGTCACATGTTTTCATTTGCAAAATTTGGAAATTCTCACATAACCTTTTTTTTTCTTTCTTTCTTTTTTTTTTTTTTTTTTTTGTGTGTAGCCCTGGCTGTCCTGGAACTCACTCTATAGACCAGGATGGCCTCGAACTCAGAAATCCGCCTGCCTCTGCCTCCCAAGTGTTGGAATTAAAGGCCACCACTGCCTGGCAAGACACCTTTCACCTCAGCTCCCAGATCTATTGCTTCTTAGGAGATGAGGAACTGAGAGAAAAAAGAAAGACCCAAGCTTGAATTTAAATCCAATTGAGCCTAAACAAACAAACAAAAAGATCCAGAGAAAATTAAGAGAACTTTGATAGATAAGGGTTAATTTTTCATTGGGGCCTGAGTTCCCTTTGGCTTTCGTTAGAAACATGGCATTCTAATCTGCCCCAAACTTTAGAACATTATATATATTACTGTCCCTCCCATAAGAGTTAAGTTATCTGGGCTTGTCAGTCTCCTGGGTAGAAGAACATGTCTGAGGAAGGCTGACAATCTACTTGAAGGTATGCTCAGGAAGCAGAAGGGATAATTGTCACTTTAACGGACTAATGTCCTTACACGAACTAGAATTGCCTCCACTGATGCAGCTGCCTACAGATCATTGCTAAGCCCGTCTACTTTCCTAAGCTCTAAAGTTGTGCTTTTCCCTTCCCTCTTTCTATCTCTTTGAAGACCAGCAGGGTCCTAAGAATGATTGCCCTGACACACAGCTTTCCCACTACTTTCAACTTGCCGACTGTTGCTGTTCTCAACTCAGAAGGCCCAACTCCTCCATCTTTTCCATCTCCTTCATCCACTGCTAAGATTTATAGCTCGCCTGACCTATGGTTTGTCTTTCAAACACTAATAAAATGGCTCTTGCTGGGGCTGGATCAGCAGGTGAGGTGCTTGTAACACAAAAGTGTTAAGGACTGGAGTTTATGCCCCTGGAATTCATCTAAACTCCAGCCATGGTCCGACAGGCAGACATGGAATGCTTCAAGCAAGCTGGCTAACTTGATTCAGGAAATAATTTATGCTGATTATTAGAATTTGCTATTGAAATCATTAGGTGAACTTGATTTTTTTTTTTTTTTTGTGGCAACAATGTAACATGGCATGAGATGCTGCCTGACCGAAAAGACCAAAATAAAATAAACATAAACATAAAAAAGAAATCAAAGAGTCCTCCTTCAGCCCAGTGGGAGCACCTTAAACAGTTGACAGTATGCAAGGCAATACTTGCTACTGGCAAAGGAAGTGCATAACGCCAACTATAGTATAAATTCTCTAGGGAAGTTTGACGCAAGTTTATCTTCTAGAGTTTAAAATTCTAGATTACAGAATATATAGAGGCAGCATTGAAATAAAATATGTACCATATACTCATATTTAAAGTTTTTAGTACACAGGTATAAGAAGTAAAATGAAACAGTGAAATTATTTCAGCAATTGAAATTTATGTAACCCATCTAAAACACTATCACTTTAACATGTAATCATAAAATTATATAAATTATGTATATAAATAAGTACATAAAATACATTTATGTATATAAATATATGTTATATATTCTATAATTTATATAAACATATAAATAAATATGAAATTATATAAACTAATGAGAAACTTCACATTCTTTTTATTTGTAGTGTGACTTCTAGATTTGTCACAGATTTTGTCCTAGTAAACTTCAATTTAGACAGCCAATGTTTTAATTGTTCAATAAGAGCTACCATATTGGACAATACAGGGTAGAGGAATAAACTAAGCTGTAGAGTAATGGTTTAAATGCCTTCCCCACTTTGTGACCAACCTATCAGGGGTCACACCATTAAAGAAAACTGACTGTGCCTCTTCCAGCAGATATCAAGTGTCAATGGCTCCTCAGCTAGATGTGGGGTGCCATGCTTACCTCCCCTCCGTGCTGAGAGGTTTGTCAGCTTGAGTTTGAACAGATCTTGTGCACTCAGGCACAGTTCCAGTGAGTTCTTGTGTGCAGCTGCCCTGTGGTAGTCACAAACCTGTTTTCTTGATGTCATCCACCACCTCCTGGCTCTCTATCTTTCCGCCTCCTCCCCCAAGAAGACTCTTGAGCCTTGCAGGAAGGAGGATTCTGCATGTCCCATTTAGAGCTGAACACATCACACTCTGCATATTGGCTAGTTGAGAATGGGTCACCTCCTTTTGGTTGTCGATCACTATTTATTTATTTATTTATTTATTTATACTCTGTAAATATCTTTGAGTAAAAATGTAAGACATAACAGGAGTAATAAACAAACTGCCCAATGTCCAGATCACAAGGGTCATCCTTATCTCCTCTTCAATGTATAAGTTCACGATGTCTAAGTTCCTGGCTTCTCTTGCTTCCCTTATACTCTATTATTATCAGTATCTATTTTTTCCTTGTATGTATTTCATCAAGAACTATGTACACTCTCAGTCCAGCTTTTCCGTGAACCTTCTAGTCTAAAAATAACCTCCTCTGAGTTTCCCTAAGCTTTCTATGCATCAATGATTGCTTTCTGTCATGTTCAGGGTCTGCACCAGCTCTTTCTACTCAGGTTCAAACATCTTGAATCTGTAAATACTTCACTCTTTGCCCTAAAGTGTTACTACCTGTTTACCTTGCCTCTTACTAGACAAGCTTAAAGCTGTGTCCCAGCCTTGCTAAAGTGACATCCCTTGGCACAGTTCTCTTTGTTTTAGATGGTCTTTGCTTTAAACCAACCAACCAAACAAACAAACAAAAAGTTCTTAGTTTTCTACATGAATTCTTCACATCTCAGCTCAAGCATTCTGGGCACTGGGTAACCTTGTAAGTCTGTTATAGAGGAGGTGGTCACTCTCTCCTCTCTATAATTCCATCTTGAATTCAGTTGTATTATTTGTTAGAAAGTCCCCCTTACGTAAGGTGTAAGATCCTTATGGGTAACTGGGTCTTATTAATCTGGGTATTTGTACTGGCTGCGTACCGTAGTTCCTAAAAGCTTTAACTGAATGAAGGAGCTGAACCATTTCTTTACCTCCAGCTACTGCACTGTGCTCAGGAAAAAACCCATGCTCATCCTAGCCAGTGCGTTCCTTCCGTTACCAGGCCTGGAAAGGGCAGCATGACCTTGGCAAGGTGTTTCTTGGCAGTGTCTTGGCAAGTGTCACGTATTAAATAGGAAATCAGCTAACTTTCCTATTTGTACAGTGTTGTAGCCAAAGGAAAGATGACTGTGTGTGGTGAAGGCAGCAAGTGAAAGACCTTCTGTGAAAGGAATGTTCCTCTCTCACATCGCAGAGGTGGCGCCTTGTTGGAACGAAACACTCATCCAAGGATGGTTAACAGAGATCTCACCCACATGTACAAAGACAAGGAGACTCATGGAAAGTTTTATCCTTAGGTCTGAACCTTCTGCTAAATTGAGCAGAAAAAGCAATAAATGCACAATTGCTCCTCTTGGCTACCAATTATTTTTCTACTATTTATTGAGAGTGAGCACATTGGTTTAAAAACCCTTAAAATTATCTAGAAAAAGAATCAAAGCATTTTCCCACTTCAGTTGACATTTTGAAGATGAAGGAGCTGAGTAGTGGAAGATGGCTTGGCCAAGATCCCACAATGATAGTACACAAACTATTTTTTTCAACTTGGTAACATATTTATTTTTAATTAGTTATGTTAATTTTATGAATACATTAAAAAGTACATGGAAAAAATGGGGGTAGCTGAAATAGTGGATTGTGTTATGGTATCACAAACATATATTGGTATTTGTGTAATGTTGATCTTTTCTGGTACCTAAAATATTATTAGTTGTAAAATAGCTATTGTGTGTCTTGTTTTCTGCGTTATACAGTGCATGATTCTGCTCTTTGGAAGGATCTTGGATTCCCATTGTAGGGGAATTTGACACAAGAAATCACAAAAGTAACAAATCAGTATGGCTCATCAATTATCTGAGGACTACACAATCCATAGGGGAACATATTCAAAAGGATTTCCAGGTCTCTTACAACTACTTCTAAGGTGCAAAGTACTTTGTTTCATGGAGGGAGTTTAATGTACAGTTTCCACACAAGAAGAACAGCCCTGGGGAAGTAATTGTGGTTTACAGTCACCTGGGCGAGGCTACAGGCTAAGAGATCCCAGATCTCATTAAACACAGGATTCCACACTTAATGCAATCAAGTTGAAGCCTTCCTTTGGAGGGAATATTGGAGGTAAGGAGAGTTTTCCAGCCTGCCTTATTTGTCTACAGCAACACCTAGGTGACAGACACCCTACCATGGACTGAGTGGCTCTCAGCTATGGTGATGGCATGGTGTTTTGCACAGGAAGTAGAGCAGATGGGGCTTCTGTGTTGTTCTGTTGCTGAGATCTCTCCGTAAGTATGACAGGAGTGGTAACCACACCAGGTCAGAAGCATCTGGTGGTGAGTGGCCGACTTAAAGTTTTTCAATTGCATGCTGCTACAGTTATAGGGAGAGCCGAATGGAGTATTTTTCTCCTTGAGGAAATCTCCCAGGTGGATCTGACAGATAAATATCATGAGTGTCTTCTCTTCCTCTGTGCTTACTAAGATCTAATGTGCTCCCTCTATGAGAGCCCGGTGGTAGGTAGTTCTTGCTTCCCTGCCATAACATTACTGTGCTCTGAGTTAGGAGTAAGTAACTTCACTTACAAGATATTTACCACTTACCCCTAGATCTTTACCAAGAGTCCAATGTAAGACGGTGATCCTCTTGATAATACTTAGACAATTTACTTCCTTCTTTGTTCTGCATTGAAGACCCAGCAAGCAGCCTTTGTAATTGAGGACCAGTCCCAGAGAGAGCTATGTAGTTCTGACAGAATTAAGTTTGAGTTCTTCAGGTCTCTTCTGGTCTGGGTGTCACTAGGAGGGTGGCTCAACCCAGCTGTCTGGAGGTTCCTTCAAGCAAAGGAGAAGCTTGAGTTCAGTTATAGCCAGGACAGAATTACACATTTTCAAGACAGATTTACCTAATTCCTGTGCTTGATTATTCCCAGGACGCAGCTGAGCAGTGAGTGCTTTCTAGAGACAGCCACAGGAGGAAAACTAAGTCAAGTTTCACAATTATTTTTACTTTTTATATTTTTTCCAGTTCTGGAGAGATTGAAACCTGGGAACAGGTATAAAAGGTAAGAACTGTGGTCTCTGGAATGAATTGGAGACTTGGGATGGGGTAGGCTTCCCAGAATCTATGGGGATTATCATAGGTGAGGCTCCTAGCAGCGGGGGATATAGAGACCTATGTGGTCACCTCATGTAGCCAGGTGAAATTTCCAGTGGAGGGCGGGGAACACCAACCCACCCACAAAACCTTCAACCCAAAATTTGTCCTGCCTACAAGATGTATAGGACTGAAGATGGAGCAGAGATTGAGGGAATGGACAACCAATGACTGGCCCAACTTGAGACCCATCCCAAGGGAGAGAGGCAACCTCTGACACTGTTAGTGATTCTCTTATATGCTCTTACATGTTTACACAGACAGGAGCCTAGCATGACTGTCTTCTGAGAGGCTTCATTCAGCAGATTCAGAGACCCATAGCCAAACATCAGGTGGAGCTCAGGGAGTCTTGTGGAAGAGTGAGAAGAAGGACTGAGGGAACTAGAGGGGGACCAGGACACCACAAGAAGATGATCTACAGAGTCAGCTAACCTGGGGCCATAGGGGCTCACAGAGACTGAAGCATCAACCAAAGATCATACATGGGCTGCACCTAGGCTCCCTACACATATGTAGCAGATGTGTAGCATGCTCTCTGTGTGGCTCCCCTAACAAGTGGGAAGGGAGTGGGGCTGATCCTGACTCTGTTGTCTGCCTTTCAACTCCTTTCCCCTAGCTTGGCTTCCTTGTCTAGCCCCAGTGAGAAAGTATACACCTGGTCCTGCTGCAACTAGGTCTTCCAGGGCAAGATTGTAGCTATGGTGGGCTTTCTCTTCTCTGAGGAGAAGGGGAAAGGAACATGGTAGAGGGGAATATAAGTCTGGGACTAAGAGGAGAGGAAGGAGGGGCTTTAATTGGGATATAAAATGAGTAAGTAAAATTAGGGATTTTTTTTTTAAAGGCAAGGACTGCCACAGGGCTATATTCTCAACTCTATTTCCCCCTTTACTTTTAAAACAGGATTCAAGTTGATTAGGCTAGCTCTGAATATGCACAGTAGCCTGGGCACAGCAACATCAATTCTAGTATCTCTCCAGTAGCAGGGGTTTCAGGCCAGTGTCCACCAGGATCAGGTTGTCTTGAAGAAAGTTTTTCTAACTTTCCACAGCATAGAATGCTTACAGATGGTAGAAGAAGTAAAAAAAAAAGTCATTGAAGACTTCAACAACCATCCCATTGTTCTGAACATCTGTCGCTGAGTGGCTTTTATAATAAAGATTACACACGTTTTACGACTCCAAAATGGGTTAAAATGGAAAGTATAAAACAGATCCATTTCAAGGGCTATAATGGTACAGTTATAATTGGGTGATGGCCTTGTAACAATGACACCAAAAGTGAGTGTCAGTGGAGAAGTACTGCTTCTAGGTGAGGATAAGCATTCCAACACAGTCTGTCAGGAGCAGGGAGAGGCCGCATCGCATACAGTGCAGTCTCATCTCTGACAAAAGGGCCAACTCTGAGTAACAGTTGCAGCAGTTGCAGTACAGCCTGCAACACCAGTGTTGACCATAGAAGCAGTAAGTTTAAGCTTTCCTAGTCTGCGATATACTGGCATAGCTGGTAGGACCAGAGCTCTGAATAGAAATGGTGGCAATCTGAGTGATCGATGAGCGACTTCATTCTAGTTGAAATTGTAAAATGACAGGCTCTTCCTGCAGGCTTCTACGTGAGTAGCCCAGATGTTCAGATGAACAGCAACAATTTCTTTCCACTGTTTAGAAGACTTAGCCTATTGGCAAGTTCTCAAGACTTTGAAAGAAATAAAGCAAGATCTATTAAAGGGAGCCAAAGTGTTATAAGAATGGCCTTGGGTCCTTCTAAGTGGACACAATGATTTTATCTGTTTTGGGTCTTGCACTGATGACACCTGGCTGCAAAATAATTGAGCCATGAATGAATTGGCCCAGTCCTTTAAAAGAACCTCTATGAAATATGAGGATTTCATTGAGTCAACAGCTTTGCTTCAAGCAGCAAACCTGGGCACAAGGTTTCCCTAGAGAGTTTAGCTGCCATTTCTTCATGCAAAGCCAAGATAATGCTTGGGCAAGGATGGCACTTCCAATGGATAAGTGAGGCTAGTTGTGGAATCTGAGCTGGTTCAAAGAAGGATTGCCAGCCTTGAGAGTTACATGGTCTTGATGGATCAGTTGCTCGCTGCCAGCGAGAGCCCAGTAGAAAGCCAGTAGGTGGTTCCAAAAGGTACGTACTTGTGAGCCATCTGAGGGATATGGAAAATCTGCTCCCAGTAGATACTCCTTTCTGCAGATATTTTAGTCACAGAAACATAGTTCACAGGGTTAATAGTTTGCTGGTCTTGTCTTAGGATAATGTAGAGAGATGGTCTAGAGCAATGGTTATCAACCTTTGGGTTGTGACCTTATTGGGGTGCACAGATTAGATATCATGCATGTCAGATGTTACATTACACTTCAAAACAACAGCAAAAGCATAGCTATGAAGTAGCAATGGGATAATTTTATGTTGGGGTTTTCTAATTTATTAAAAAGTCACATAATTAGGATGATTGTTAGACACATCTGTTTACATGGTTAGCTACATGTCTCTGCATGCAGCTTTCTCGTGGCATCTAGTTTTAGATTTCTTCTAAAATGAATGGAACTGGGAAGTAAAGGCATCAATCATAGATTCCAGACATTGCTTTAGATGTGGAAACAGCAAGCACAATATACTGAATTCGTTCACAAAGCACATCTACATAGTCACACTAGTGCTCAGTTCCTCCTAGGGATCTGGCTCAATTCTTATTAACATAATTTTTTGCATACATTATGCTTCCTAGAACTTCATGGTGGTGAATTGAACACCTGGATCCAATAGGGCCTAAAAGGTTCCCTTTCAAGACACAAAAACCCCTTTCCTCTGTCGTATGTTTTGGCATATTTCCACTATTGTATCCAAGCACCACGGGAAAGGCAGGGTTCAGACACACCTTGATTATATTTACCCTTAAGGCGATTAGGTTGGATGGAGGGAAATAACAAGGGGCCTAACAGGATTGAAAGACTATATCCTGAGTGTATCTTTGCATTTACTTTCGGTTATAAGTGCTGGAATGTAGCTTGTGGCACAACTGAAGAAAGGTGAACTCTCTGAGCCTTGCTTTATGTTCTGTATGAGAAGGTAGAATCATCACATAGATAGGATCTATGGTTGGTAAATGGAATGACCCTGCTATTAAGTCATCCATCTTAATCCAGAGATCTGGCTGCTCCTTTTCCATGATAGCATCCAAGAATCCATGTGCCAGCATTAACCCTAATAAGCTACCTGTATCATTTTAGATACATTTTATATAGTGAAAATTGCCTTCATAGGCATTGTAAACCAAGCCAAGAACAGCAAAAGCTGATAGAGTATTCATCACTTACCTAATCTGTGTTTTCTCATGAGTGTTTAGCCTCTGGCAAGTTATGTTGGCAATGTAGGTTAGTTTAAAAGGATTCAGCAGCTGGGCAAGTTATCAGGTTTAGACACTCAACATCCAAGTCCCATGTCCTTTAACAGAGGGATGGTAGAATAAGTAGAATGTAAAGCTCAGGGCCTGGTGTCTAGCAGTCTGGAAGTTCAACTAGATATGTAGTATTTATGAGGTATTAATTCTCATTCATCCATTGTGATGTAAAAGAAGATAAAGGACAGAAGGAAGGAAGAAGAGGAGGGGAGAGAGAAGAGGAGAAAGAGGAAGAGGGCAAGGAAGAGAAGGAGGAAGAGGGCAAGGAAGAGAAGGAGGAGGAGGAGGAGGAGGAGGAGGAGGAG
>NC_034604.1:28662364-28672907 GCF_900095145.1 Mus pahari | reverse complement strand
GAGGAAGAAGAAGAAGAAGAAGAAGAAGAAGAAGAAGAAGAAGAAGAAGAAGAAGAAGAAGAAGAAGAAGAAGAAGAAGAAGAAGAAGAAGAAGAGGAAGAAGAAGANGAAGAAGAAGAGGAAGAAGAAGAAGAAGAAGAAGAAGAAGAAGAAGGAACTTGATGCTTGGCTGAGCTTTAAATCTAGAAAGAACATAGAGGGGTCAAATCTGGAGCTAAAGATAAAAATCCTAAAATAGATGTGAGAAATCTTAGTAGATTAGTAGACTGAGAAATCAGAGCTTTGAAGCAAGCAGTCTTTACGGGCCAGTTGGTATCAAACTATCCTGGAAGAACAGGTTTAAGATAATCATCTCTCACTTGGTCTTCGGAAAATCTTCTAGCTGTTTCCCCTGATTCTAAACTCCCCTGCCAATTCCTGTCTCATGTGGCTGCCAGAGTTCCATTTATGAAATTCAAGTCTGGTTATGTCAGTGTGCAGCTTGCAAACCTTTCTTCGGCCTCCCACAGTTAAAGGACAGAGTCCAAGCTCCTTTGCTTGACATTTAATGTCCTTCCCAAGTGCAAAGTCTGCTTTGGACCCTCATCTCGTGTGTCTCCCTGAAGTGTACTCAGTGTCCCAGCCACATAGAATTATATGAGTATCCTTCTAGATATACTCTGGTCTTTTGTGTTGGTTTGGCTAATTTCCTGCTTGGAATGACCTTGTATTTCTGTTTTTGAATAAACACAAGGCTAAGCACAGCTATCTTCATAACAGCTTTCTAACCCGCAAATTGTGCTTCCTTAATAACATATGCACAGCAGTTTTGATGCATTAGTGCAGTCTTTATGACTATGTTGCCTATTGAACTGTGACCTTCCTTAGGCCTTTATTCATTTAAGGACCCCAGTATAGTCTTTATCTGCCTCTGCAATCAGCATTTGTTGAATGAATGAATTAATATATTTATGATGTACCAAAATGTTTTTAAGGTAATCAATATTTTATATTATGTTAAAAACCATATGAGGACCCATGAGTATACAGAGAGAACAAATTAGGCTCAGTGTGGTATTTACAAAAATAAAGTTTCAACAACACAACTTCCTAAACATGAGCTGAACAAGCACAGCCCAATAGACATGTCTAAGAGGTCTAAACCCTCACAAAGAACTACCAGCAACCAGGGAAAGCCGAGAGCAGGAGAACTAGTCTTCCCCAGGGAACAGCACACCAACTGGTGATCCAACGCCAAGTGGCCAGCATTGACCACATACATATAGGAAACATTACACGGACCGAGTAGATTATATTAAGGGATATAAGTGCATACACACATTCACATGCGAGTAACAACAGTTAAGAGAGCAAGGAGGGGTGTATTGGAGGCTTGGGGAGAGGAAAGGGGGAAACAATGTAATTATATTATAATCATTAAAATAAAAAAAGAGAACGTGACGTTGGGAAGGAGTGGGGGTGCTGGGTGAATCTGACCGACATTAGGGGTAGGACTGGATGATGCGTTCTATGCATGTGTGAAATTGTCAGAGTTAATGAAATCATTATATTGAAAGTCATAAGGGCCCAAGAGTTTGATTATTCATATTGGATACTTACTTTTTATTTCCAATGCAGTCAACAGTACTGCTATAGCTATGTGTTCTACTCCTCACAGCTTTTGGGGTTGCTGACTGAGGTTACGCGGGTAACAACAGGTGAACATTTAGAGAATGCAACACAAAGAAAGACACAGAGGCCGCAGATACCCTGGCCACACCCTATCTTCTGCTACTACTACTTGCTCCCAATGTATACCATCTCCTCTTTCTTCTCTTCTTATACATACATACTTTATCTTTTAATTTTTCCTCTAGGTTAGAAACAAAATATCAAAAAAGCAATAGAATGTTTCAGATCAATGTGTAAAAATACCACAGGCATCATGGAAACACCATTTAAAGTTCTGCAGGAACCTTTCTAAAATGTATTTATTATGCCTCTGACAATGAATTGTGCCTCTGGAGAGTACATACGTCATTCAACCTGAGTGACAACTGACATGGACATTTCATGCAAAATCACAGTAAATGTAAACCTCACATCCTTGAAGGAGCTGTGGTTTCCTGGTACCTTGGCCATTGTGGAGCCATTTTCTTTTGTTCTTTTAAAGTGACTCTGATAATGACCTTATCTTATTGTACTAGTGAAGTGAAATTAGGGAAAAAAATTGTATCCTTATGTATACTTTCTGGCCTTCTATACCGTTCCCTGGCACTAAATTGATATAAGGAAGTAAGCTTTCTGTGTACCACTTATGCGTAGCTGTTTGTAGCAGCATTCCCTCATCCACGGGAGATGCTCATCAAGTGGTTCCTCAAAGCAGCAAAGACTCTCAATATATGTAGAAGGCATTGCTACTTAGTATGAGGGACAACTATTCCTAAGAAACCACCGTGGGCCCTAGAGAAAAGACTCACTCTCCTCTAGGGAATAAGAATGCACTTTCAAGTAAGGAAACACATTCTAGATGAAGTGCAATAAATCAAACAAATTAATTGGGTGAAGTGGCATGCCCCATGTGTGGTTCATTTAGTGTGCTTTTGTACCTCTTCCTACTTGCTGAAGGTCAAACACTACGCTTCTATACTTTCTATCAACTGGTGTGCAGCCATGTTAACTTAGATATTACTGTCCGATGTCCCCTAGGAAGATTTGAATTATAAAAGAGAAATCTGGAACTCTTCCTTTATCGAGAGCACTTCTGACAAGCTTCCTGGCGCTGGAAGCTGGTCCTTCTAGAATTGCTGTGAAGGGAGAGGTGGTGTTAATATCGGAGTGCTGGCGGCTGTTCCAGACTGCAGCCGCAGTGTTCTTATCAGAGTGTTTGTGATGTAATTAGACACTTTTCAAATCTACTCTAGTAGACTGGTAGTAGCCAAGCCCTGTGCCCTAGCCTTTCTGGAGATTTGTGAGCTATTAAAAGTTTTGTTACTGTTTTCCATTTGTGGCCAAAAGGTCGGCCTGTCTTTCTTGTACTAACCACACAGTCTCTGCTCCCTGGTATATTCTAAGCAAGGAGATAGACATTAAAACAAGTGAAATAAAAATCATTAACTGTAATTGCAGCTGTGGAATTGGAACAACAACAACAGCAACGACAACAACAACAACAAAGTGATCCCTTTGGAAGGGAGTGCAGTTTTAAGTTGGGGCCCTGCCTTTCTGCTATCTACAAGTGTGTAATAGGTGATTAAGGCAGTTTAATATAAAGGAAGATAGCATCTTCATAATAACTATGGAAACTTCAGATCCAGACTTTGACGTAAGTTGCCTGAATTCTAAGAGGAAACACTTTTGGTCTCGAGGTCTCTAATATCTCTTCTGTGATAACAAATTAGCTCAAGCTCAATACATGCACAGAAGTACATTATGTCTGCCTCATTGATCGAACCCTTTTCAGCCATTCACAGGGCAGTCTTTTATAGTGCACTGAGCAGATCCACTGTAACCAGCGCCCTCCCTAGGAGGCTGTCACTCATGGCTCCATTCTGAAACATTGTTGCTAAGCTAATCCAGAGGTTTTTATATCCAATATGCAAAGATTAGGTATTGAAGCTAGACAGGGTCCCAGCACTGAGAGAGGTAATGGATACAAGTACTCAGCCTAACCCAGAAATGATCTCCAATTGGCATCTGCTTGCAAAGGAAAAAAATGTTTTCTCCAACGGAGTCTCACCGGGTATTTTAAGCACACTTAACAGCAGACCCCACGCTCAGAAGCAGATGCCCAACACTAGAGGATCTCATAGTATTTGGGGGCACTTTTTATCTTACTGGTTTTTCATTTGAATATTATGGTTTAAAATTTTGTGTTTTCATGGTGTGTGTGTGTGTGTGTGTTTTCCTTGTGCTTTCTCTATGGGTTTTGTTTTGTTTTGTTTTTTGGTTTGTTTGTTTACTCATGTGTTTTCTCCAGAGAGAAAGAACAAAGGCATGGAGCTGGGTACATGGGATTGTGTCTTAATCTGTGTTCTACTACTGTGAAGAGCCACCATGACCACATCAATTCTTATAAAGGGAAGCATTTAATTGAGCTTGCTTACAGCTTCCATTATCACAGTGGTGGTACACAGGCAGACATGATGCTGATTGTTCTATATTTAGATCTGCAGGCAGTAGGAAGGAGGAGAGAGAGAGACACTAGGCCTGGCTTGGGCTTCTGAAATCTCAAAGCCCACCCCCAGTGACACACTTCCTCCAACAAGGCCACAGCTATTACAACAAGGCCACACCTCCTAATCTCTCTCAAGTAGCACTACTTCCTAATGACCATGCATTCAAAAATATTTAAGCCTTTGGAGGCCATTCCTATTCAAATTACCACAGGGGTGGAGGATGTGGGGGGAAATGAAACTGTAATCAGAATATATTGTATTTTTATATCTTTAAATATATTTATTTTCAATAAATAGAGAGAAAAACAACTTGATTTTAAAAAAATTCTGTACATCCTTGAAACATGAAGTCCAGTATAAATGAACTTTCTCACCATACTCAAATTTGAAATAACATTAATTTCAGATAAAAATTCTGATATGTATGCCAACAGATTTATTTTCTTGCCAGTTTTAACATAAATCTTTGTCTCTATGTGTATGGTTTTGTATAGAAAGCAAATGTACTTGACAAACTATAAAATGGTAAATGTAAAAGGGAACTATTTATATCTCCTTCTTCCATAATTACTTCTATGATCATAATGTTACTAATTTCTTTGAGCAGCATTTTGTAATAAAAGAAATAATAACTCCTGGACTAATATTAGTGAGTATTACTTCTTTTTATATTATTGCATTGTCATCTCTGGGTTTTAAGAAATTCTGGTAAGTAAGCATTTATTTAATTAATTTGCTAACCAATTAAATACATATTTATCTGTGTTGTGGTTTTATGTGATTAGTGACGTTATATCTTGAAGAAAACATGAATACCTAAAACTATAACCGTAATGAAGAAACATTTCTAAATCTTATTGGATAACCTCCTGTTTTTATCTTACTTACAGAATGGGTTTTATTATTATTATTTTATTACATGGAGTAAAAACCTGAGATCAATTTTTAAGGCTTTTAGTGATTCTTTGAAAATTTCATACAATTTTTTTTTTATCATATTTACCCCAGTTCCTCTCCCTGACTCCTCCTGAGTCCATCTGCACCACTTTCAACTTCATGCCCTCCTTTAGTAAGTAATAACCAAATCCAATTTGTGTTGGTCATATGCTCCTGGGTGCGTCCATCCACTGGAGCCTGGTCGGCTACCAGAGGCCACACCCTTAAAGAAAACTGGCTCTCCCTCCCTGAGAAGCCATCAGCTGTCAATGGCTTCCCAGTTATTCAGAGGATGTAATGAGTTACTCTAGACTTCTGCTAGGAAATGTTTCAAAAATAAATTAATTTAGTGACATTTTAAAATCTAAAATCATTATGATTGACTGAAGTCAGCTCAAGCACTTACTAATGGGATTTAAAAGCCTTAGTTAATTAATAATTGTATTAACAATAAATTATAAATTAATCTTAAAGATTTTACTCTTACATGTGAACTATTTTAGGCCCAAGGAAAATCACCTAAAATAATATGGCCTCACTATGATCAGCCATTCCTTTGTTTTATCAAAAATCAAAACAAAACAAAACAAAACAAAAAAGCCAACAATATTTTTTCTTCATTTTTCTTTTTGGAAAATTTCTCATTTGTCTTTTCTTTTCCTTTCCTACTCCTTTTCAGCACCTCTTCTCACATGTTATCTTTTCTGAACTTACTGATCATTCCTGGGCTTTATAATTGGTAATTAGAATATGTATATGTACATAAAGCCATTGTTTGTGGGTTCCATAATTATAAATTTGTCTATACATCAAGCTTGCTTGTACTTCAAAGTCAATAGTCAAAGAGCTTTCTTCAGTCACAGTCAGACATTCACAGAGTGGTTGACATTTGGAGTCCTTCTGCCTTCTTGTGACAGCCATCATCCTGTGATCCGCTCAGTGACACATTCCTCACATTGTTGTGCACTTTGATGATGATTTATCCATTTAGCGTTGAACCCAAGAGGCACTGAAGTGTAGTCCAGCGCTCCTAAGTGCACAGAGGTTGGGATGGACCTCATGGAGAAAATATGTGTTAGGTAAGCATTGTTAGGCACATGTCCAAGTGATGTTCATCATAAGTTCCATGTGACACACCTACAAGTGTCTTTAAATAGACAGTACATCAGACAAAAGCTGTGTTGATCAGTTAATTAAAGCATGACCAGAGCATCTCAGGTACCCAAGCCCTGTATTTGTCCTAGGAGCAAGGGTTCAGTATTTGCTAATTCGGTGTTCATAGAGTCTTTGTAAATCAACCACTGTTAAAGAGAATAAAGTGTATTTGTAAATATTAAATGATGCTGTTGGTTATATTTCACGTTAGGATCCCATGCCATATTCTACTTACCCCTCGGACACTTTCTTCTTTCAACACTATGGGTAAGGTCTATACCGGAGGACTGGAGTATTGCTCAGTTCTTGCTGCTTTTGCAGAGGAGTTCAGTTCCCAGCACCCAAGTGTTGGCTCTCAGCTGTGATTCCACTTGCCGAGAATCTGGTTCCCTCTTCTGGCCCCTGCAGGTACGAGGCAATCCCATGTTGCACAGACACACCTGCAGGTACAGCAGTCACCTACATAAAAGTAAAAAACACGTGAGTAGCTGTTTCTTTCTTTTCATTTTGACTTTAGTGAGTCCATGAAGGTGATGGTTTCATTACTTCACTGCCATACAGATGCCTGGCTGCACTTCCTTCTCCTTTGTCTCATACTCGCACCTTGTTCTTTGCCCCTCCCCCCCTCTCTCTTGCTTTCTCTTTTGCTCTGTAATGCTCCTTCCCCTCCCTCTTCTGTGGTTTATGCATGAATGTTCATGATTCTGATGCATTGCTGTAAGATACGAGCTATTTAGCCACTATTTCAAAAGACTCAAATGTGGTACTCTAGCTTTTTACATTGATTCACTCGATGGCTGCTTCTCCAAAGTCCTCACCGCAGTCAACCAATTTACCAATGAATTTCATTGGCTACGCAACATAACAAAAACCAGGAAACCATTTCTCATTAATTATGCAAAAATTAAAAATTAATATTAGCAGAGTGACATTCTTGGTCCATTATAAAAAGATTTTATTCAACACTGTACCACTGCTTTTCTTCTTAAGAATGTAGGTTTTAAGGCTGACTTTTTAAGAAGAATAGGTTTCTTACATTATTTTTTTGTTTAAAAAAGCCTTTGAAGCAAGGTATGGTGGCTCACATCCATAATCCCCACATATAAGAGGCTGAAGTGGGAGGCTGACTGTGTAGTGAGCTCCAAGCCAAATTGGATGACAATATATGACCTTGTCAAAATAAACAAACAAACAAAAATAAATATTACCGCTATACTTGAAGTTGTTGACTTTGTTTCTTTGTTTCTTTGTTTCTTTTTTTTTACTTTGAATCGGTGTTTCTTAACAAATAATATTAAATTGAATCACATGGAATTAGTTTATTAGTACTATATTCTGAAGAATAGTTTTAATGTACTTATTCTTTGACAATTTCACATACGTATATAATGTATTCTGATCCTATTCACCCCCTTCTCTCTCTCTAACTCCCTCCTACTCCTTCTAGACCCCTTTATTCTGAAGAATAGCTGTTTGTTCGTGTTTGTGATGTGTGAATATAAGTGTGTGTGAGCTTGTGACTGTGTGTGACTGTGTGTGACTATGTGGTGGTCACAACCTTCATTTTTTATCTTGTTTGAAATAAGGTCTCTTCACAGCTGCTTAAACCCCTAGCTGGCCTATGAGCTTCTGAAAAGTCTTCTTTATCCACCTTCAGTCTCCACACAACTCATTTGCCTGTTGTGTCTGGATTTAGTGTGAGATCTTGGGATCTAAACTCAAGGTACTGGGCTTGCCCACCAAGTGCTTTTACCTACTGAACTATCTGCCCAGCCCTGAAGTTTTCTTTTCTTTCTTTCATTCATTCTTTTCTTTTCTTTTCTTTCTTTCTTTCTTTTTTTTTTTTTTTTNTTTTTTTTTTTTTTTTTTTTGCACCATACTGATGATGTGGGGGTGAGAGGCAGCCAAGTGACATGAGGAATGTCAGGAAATCCGACTGTGGAGACCAGCATCCAGGTGCAGATCTGAGTTTATTGCCCAGCTCATAAGCTTGTAGACACTGTTTGAGCCAATCCCAAGCCCCTAAATTCTCATCCAATCTTATCTCACCACACCATTAATGTGCTCCAAAGAAATCCCTCCCTAATGGGGTAACTCAGAAGGAATGGAGGGAGTGTTTCACATGTTGACTGGGGGAGGCGGCCATAGCCTTGGCCTGCGGTCCTTTTTGTTGTCTCACTGGGGTGCCAGGAACCATCTTAGATCTAATGCTGTGTACAGAAGATCAGAGCTCTGAGGTGTCGCAGGAACCTGTGTTGCTTCACTCTCCATCCCTCTTATTCCCTCACAAGGTTGACCTCCATATCCCCCCCCCTTTTTTTTTTCTTAATATGTGGTCATTATGTATTTAGCCTACAATCTTTTTGAAAGTTGCAGTTTCAAATTAATATGTAAAATTATTATAATATGGGGCTGGAGAAGTAGGTCAGTTGCTAAAGTGCTTTCCATGCAAATATGAGGGGCAACATTTGGTACTCAGTACACAAATGAAAGTCAGCCACAGTGACGCGTGTCTGTAATTCCAGTGTCAGACAGTAGAGACAGAGGGAACCGTGGAGCTTAATGGGCAGGTATTCTTCCCGAATTAATGTGCGAGCTCCAGGTTCAATAAGTGACCCAATCTCAAAAAATAAACAAATAAGGTTTAAAATAATAGAGGGAGACACCTGATGAAAACCTTTGTTCTTCACATGCATATGCAAATGCATAATACATGAACACATACACATACATATACAAAGAATTAACAACCTTACAATAGCCAATAAATCTAATGCACTATTTTAGATATGCCATAATAATTCATTAAAATTGATGACTCTCTATTCTCTTTGTTGCAAGATTTTTGCCTAATATTTTTAATTGATAAAATATTCTCTTAATAAGTGTTAAGCTGATAAACTCAGAGTCAACCACACACATGTACTACAATATTCTAATAATTTTAAAATAAGAAAGTTGAAAATCAGCAAAAGGCATTAATAAAACAGTATATTTAATTCAATTTCATTTATATTTTGATTGTTAAATCTAGAAAAATTCCACAACATGTATCATATTTATTGTGAAAAGATTAAGTTCTCCAGTTGAAATCATGAATAAGGAAAAGAAATCTACTATCTTCATTCTAATCAATGGTGTGCCCAGGTCCTATACACTGCAATTAAAGCAAAAGAACTAATACAAGAGAAAGAGTTGAGAAGGTAGAAATAAAACAGATACAATGTATAGGCAATACAAGTGTAATTATAAAAATTAAATAATGCATAGATGCAATGTCAAAAATGAGTTAATTTAGAAAGATGGTTGATTCTAAGTCCACATACAAAAATCAACTACATTTCTGTATGTTAGAAATAAGCCATGGGGCTCTAGAGATGCTTCACCAGTTAATAACACTTACTGTTCTTGGTTCCCAGCATCCAAATGGCAGCTTATACTTGTCAGTAACTCCAGTCCAGTGGGGAATTCTGATGGTCTATTCTGATCTCCTTGGGCACCAAGCATACATGTCATCTACATACAGACATGCAGATAAAATATTCATACTTATAAAATAATACGATTTCTATTTTAAAAAGATTAAGACAAAAGAAAATGAAAACTTTACATTATACTTTATTTTATAGAGTGACAATCAGTTTAAAGTTCTTTCAACTTTTTATGGTACCTTTCATTTTAATTCACTTGGTTACTTAGAAATATATTGTGTAAGGAAAAGTAGGAAAGATTGTTATAAGTTGAAGGCAGATCTGGTCTACACAGTGAATTCTAGGCCATCCAGAGCTGTGTGGTGAGGCCCAGTAGACTCCAGTTCTTAGCAAGTGTGAGTCAGCCCTTCAATTCTTCCAGATCAACAAATTTCCTTCTGGTAGATTCTAGTATAACCTGCCTTTCCAACTCATTACACTTATTCCCATTTGTCTAGCTTTTCCAAATCTCCTTGGTTATTCTTTTAAATCCGTTTTTCCCAGTGAGTGGTGGGTTGTTTAGCATGGGCATGACTCAGAACCCCATAGAGCAGACAGCCCTGTTACACTGTGCACAGACTATGCACAGGCACAGATGCTCAGTAAAGATTGTTCTTAGATATGTGAACGAATGGCAGTTAGTGTAATTTTCTAGACCTAGGGAGTACTTGATTTTTTTCTGTTTCTCAAAAGATGATCAGAAGTGGAAAACTTTGAGACACAGTGAGACGTGGAGACATCTTCTGCCAACCCTATGTCCCATATAAGGCTAATATCCAATATATACAAAGAACTCAAGAAGTTAGACTCCAGAAAACCAAATAA
>NC_034604.1:28660652-28661685 GCF_900095145.1 Mus pahari | reverse complement strand
CACATGAAGCTCAAGAAAAAGGAAGACTGAAGTGTGGAGACTTCTGTCCGTCTAGAAGAGGGAACAGAATACCCATAGGAGGAGATACAGAGACAAAGTGTGGAGCAGAGACTGAATGAAAGGCCATCCAGAAACTGCCCCACCTGGAGATTCATCAAACCCAGACACTATTGTGAATGCCAACTAGTGCCTGCTGGCAGGACCCTGATATAGCTGTCTCCTGAGAGACTCTGCCAGTACCTGACAAATACAGAAGTGGATGCTCACAGCCATCCATTGGATTGAACACAGGGTCCCCCAATTGAGGAGTTAAAGAAAGGACCCAAGTACCCAAGTAGCTGAAGGGATTTGCAGCCCCATAGAAGGAACAACAATATGAACCAACCAATACCCCCGCTCCCTGAGCTCCCAGGTACTAAACCACCAATCAGAGTGCACATGAAGGGACCCATGGCTCTAGGTGCATATGTAGTAGAGGATGGCCTTGTGGGGCATCAATGAGAGGAGAGGCCCCTGGTCCTATGAAGGCTCAATGCCCCAGTTAAGGAAATGCCAGGACAGGGAAGTGGGAGTGGGTGTGTTGGTGAGCAGGGGGAAGGGGGTAGGATAAGGAGTTTTCAGAGTGGAAGCCAGGAAAGGGGATAACATTTGAAATGTAAATAATGTAAATGTCTACTAAAAGTAAATGGAGAAATAAAGAACTCTTACTTGGAAGCCTGCCTGTTTCTTGCATCATGATTACACATTTGAAAATTTGTGTAAGTGAATAGATAAGTCATAGATATCACTCGCTTTGCATAATTTGTTTTCTTTTATTAATCATATCTGCAGGTGTTCAGTGTCCCAGGTAAGTATATCAACTAATTTGAGAGTGTTGTATTTGCATAACTGAAATGTGTAGTATTTGATTTGCACATGTCTACCAGCTTCCAGCCAAATCCTAACCAAACACTTATGCAACAAGGAAACTGGCTGAAGATTTTCTTTTCACTTTCCTCTCCTCTCCTCTCCTCTCCTCTCCTCTCCTCTCCTC
>NC_034604.1:28654317-28660188 GCF_900095145.1 Mus pahari | reverse complement strand
CTTCCCTTCCCTTTCCCTTCCTTTCTGTTTATTTCTTTTCCTTTCTCCCTCCCTCTCCTCCTTGCCTTCTTCC
Organism: Mus pahari; assembly: GCF_900095145.1. NCBI lineage: Eukaryota > Metazoa > Chordata > Mammalia > Rodentia > Muridae > Mus > Mus pahari. Next base: position 28,660,115 of record NC_034604.1, on the reverse strand, counting down.
CTGCCCTCCCTCCTTCCTCTACCCTTCCTTCCTTCCTTCCTTCCTCTGCTGAACCTTTTAAGGCCCTTTCTTTAACTTATGTCCATTTTTAGCCTTATAACTCTTAATGTATTTTCAGAGCTTATTAATGTTATTTAAAGATATGCACAAACCGGAACTGTAAAGCCATATTCAGTGTCTATGAAATCTAGGCTATACCAGATTTTCTCTCCCTACCTAAGATGAACAGTAAAGTTTGCCATGCTTGCTCCTCAGGAGAAGATGATGAAATGCTAATAGACAAACTGGGAATGTCATCACTCTAAACTTGAAATTTCTTTGGGAATTTGAGACAGGAGGAATCTTTTGAATACCAGGCCAAATGGGTTTATAGTGAGACTATCTCAAAACTAGAAAACCAACCAGCCACACCCTGATCTCTCTCTCTCTCTCTCTCTCTCTCTCTCTCTCTCTCTCTCTCTCTCTCTCTCACACACACACACACACACACACACACACACACACACACACATTTTCTTCCTAAGAATTTTATTTTGCAGACCAGTTACTAAAAAGAATATAATATATGTAAACTTAAAATTGCATAGAGTACATGTTGAAGAGTTTAATATTTTTTTAGAAATCAGTTTTTTGAGCCTGTGAAAACATCGTAAAGTTGGAAGTTAAGTAAAGAAGGAAAAATATATCAATGTATCTAAAAATTCAAGCAGAGGAAACATTAGAACTTAAATGTTCAGTTTGACTTTTAACTATGTTTCTACACTTCATCTTTAAGACCATGAAGATGCTAATTTGGGAAAAACACTTTGTTAAGACCATGTATTGAAACTGTAACAACAAAGAACTTTATGCCTTTCCTTACATATGGCAATACCTAGAGGACTGTGATATAATGTTCTGTCACTGGGATTCCCTGGAGAGGCCACTCACCAGATAGGTAATTGGAACATAAAATTGCTTAGTCTCCTTGGACTTCAGATTTTTAATTTATAAAATGAACATTACAATATCCTTTTCACATTTTGATGCTTAAATCCAAATGATATGCTTCCTGCTTATGGCACCATAAGCAGAAACGTGCCTGTAAGATCAAATCTGGTGACATAATTAAAAGCTGCTATTTTGGAGGCAAGATTAGTTGGTTAAAATCCCACTCAATGACATTCTAATGACTACTCTGGCCAAGCTACCCATTTGCTGAAATCTTTGGTTTCTCACTTACATGAGAATAAGCAATTCCCACCCCTATGAAAACTGTAGCACATATGGAACTGTAGGTAAGTATCAAACATTCACTTCAAATCTGATATTTATAAAATATATGAAACAAAGCTGGGCCTGCGGGTGCACACCTTTAATCCCAGTACTTGGAAGGCAGAGGCAGGAGGATCTCTGTGAGTTTGAGACTAGCCTGGTCTATATAATGGCACAGGGCTACACAGAGAAGCTCTGTCTGGAAAAAAATCAGACCAGAAGAACAGCAGCAGCAGCCACAACACCAACAACAAAATGTATGCGATACATTGTAACTAATGTTAGCAATGTATTGTATGAGATAAATCACAACTAATGATTGCAATGCATTGTCATGGTAGCACTGGCAGTGATGCCAAGACCCTGTGTAGAAATGGCATCCCTGAGCTACACCGTCTGAGGAGAATGCTTTGTCCCAAGTATGACATTTTGCTAGTTTCCTTTTTTTTTTTTTTCTTTTTAGTGGAGGGATGTAAACATAAAATTTCATAATATTTAGAAATTCTACCTTTAGATCATTAGCTTAAATTGTGCAGTAATGTGTTGATTATAGTCTAGAGCCAGACCTTGTTCACACTGACAGTGACACTAAAGTAATTTTCCTTCGTTCTCCTTTGTTTAGTAACAGTAATCAAGTAATTACTGGATAAATACACATTTTAGAATATTTTACATTTAAAAGAAAATGCTTTAAGTTCTTTGCTTAGATCAAAGTAAATATTAAAAGTATATGGGTCACTGTACCTTCCTTTATAATTAGAGTGGAATATTCTTGTGGGAAAACTTCAGGGGCTAAATTGAAATGAAGTGAGTCAAACCAACCCCAGTTCACGTAATTGAGAAACATTCATTTCCAATTTTTAAAAGTGATTTCATTGTTGTATTTTATGTGCATGATTTCTCAGTGTGTTTGTCCATGCACTATGTGTGTTTCTGGTGCCAGTAGAGGTTAGAAGAGGCTGTCGGGTCCCCTGGAAGTGGGGTTACAGATGGTTGTGAACTGCCATGAGGTTGCAGGGGAATCCAACCTGGGTCCTCTGGAAGAACAGCCAGTGCTTTTAACTGGTGAACCATCGGTAGAGCCTTAAGTTTCTAAGTTTTAAAAAGTAAATTTTGCCTTTTGGTATTGATTATTGTTTTTCAGGGACCAGGAGTCAGTGAGGGGAAGACATAAAGAAGACAGCATCATCAACTTCTAAGTTATCATTGAAGAAAACAAAATATTTCATGATAATCCCAATAATTTAAGAACAGTAAAAATTGGGACCAGATTTGATCTCCAGTTTATCAATTAATCATCTGAATAAAGGCTTTGCTCATGTCAATCTATATAAGAATAAATACTCAAGAGGTTTGCTCCACTCCAGAACACTTCCAAACTGTACCCCACTGGAGCCTACCCTACCCTACCCCCTTCTGAGCTCTGCCTCATTTGGCAACAGGGATTCAGAACCAATCAAACCAATCACCTGTGAAAGTCTGAAAGAGCTAACACACACACACACACACACACACACACACACACACACACACACACTCACACACACTCCAAACTGTTTAGGCAGCACATCCTTGTGGAGTTGGTGAATCTGCCCTCTGACATGTCAGTCTCTGAGACTAAAGGAAAAACCAGAGAAAGATTCAGATATAGGCACCTCTCAGTGTGTGTGTGTGTGTGTGTGTGTGTGTGTGTGTGTGTGTGTGTGTTGGGGGGGGGAGGGTTGCTCGCAGGCACGTGTATCCGTGCATGTGTATTTAAGAGCAGAAAAATACTCTGAGCAAAAGGTGAGGTGAGACCTCAGTTATAAGAATCAAAAACAATAATCCGTTTTGATTTGTCTGAAAGGAAATAGTCGTGAGAAATGAACCACATGCTTAGATGGAACATATTTTAGCACATAAAAAAGTCCCTGTGGTTGAATTAAAGAAAGGATGAAAAAAGCTAAGGAGGAGGTCAACTGTATAGGAAGGCCAGCAGTCTCAGACCCCTGAGATCTCTCTGACACTGAGCCACCAACCAGGCAGCATGCAGGAGCTGGTCTGAGGCCCCCTACACACATACAGCAGAAGACTGCCTGGTCTGGCCTCAGTGGGAGAAGGGACGCCTAACCCTCTTGACACTCCAGGGAGTGGGGAGGCATAGCAGGGTGGTGGACATCCTCTTGAAGATAGGGCAAGGGGAGGGAGGAGGAATGGGATGAGAAATTGTGGGAGGGGGCCAATGATTGGACTGTAAAAAACTAAAAGTAATAAAAAAATTTTTTAAAAAAATGCTCTTACAGCGTTCAGTAGTAATAGAAGTGGAAAAATCAGGATTAACCAGAGCCCAGGTCTTATAGAAGAGCAGGCAAAAGCTTAGGACTGCAAAGATTAAGGTGCATGATGAGAGAGAGAGAGAGAGAGAGAGAGAGAGAGAGAGAGAGAGAGAGAGAGAGAGAGAAGCAAAACACCTGAAATGCACCCTGTGGACCTAAGGAAGTCACGCTTAGAGGGACCAGGAGGAAAAGCAAGCAAAGCCAGGGCTCCACTCCACAGTACTGTTTCCTCAACATGTGGTTTTGTTATTTCACAGACAACTTTCCCCAGTGAACACCAGGAATCAATTTTCTCAATTAATTTACAGAACATTGACCAGACAAGCCAAGTCACTTTCAATAAATATGCATCTCCCGTGGTACACTCAAAAGAATTATTTCGGCTAATGTTCAATCTCACTTGTCAATCATGAACCATAAGTACAGGGCTCACATATTTTGGTAAGACTCAATGTACTCAATATGCATGGAATCTACTGAGGAAAGCAAGATATTCATTCCCTGATGTGATGGACACTTTGTAGAATTCATGCTCTACAAGTCATGATGGACACTTTGTAGAATTCATGCTCTACAGAGGAGGCCCCACTGTGGTCCTGCACGCTAAAGCTGATTTGATTTTACAGTTTCTTCAAAAGAGATTGCATTTTAATATTTAATGGAAACAATGTGAGTCTATAAAAAGCTTTTCAGGGTGACAACCCTGAGATTCTTAGGTTACTTCAAATCAAATGTCTGGTTATTATAGTGTGCATGGAAATAAGACTGGGATCACTGCCACACACTGCAAACTATGGAAATACAGCAAGTTATACAGTTGCTTTTGTGCAACTGGCTTATAGCCCAGGATCTGGAAAGCTGTTCACAGTCCAGATGGTATTCCTGACCTGATTATCTCACCACTGCCTAGCAGCAGCAGAGGGCCATTAATTCCTGCTTCTTAAATGTTCCCATCATATTTGCCTATGTTTTCTCTGCTTCTTCTTACAGATTCTATTGACTGAGCTCTGTTCATGTTGCTAATTGTCTGCGTTGTCTGTTTCTATCTATGTTCTGTTCCTCTCCCCCACTGCACTCTACTGGAGCCTAGTCTACAATACCCTACCCCCTTCTGAGCTCTGCCTCATTTGGCAACACTGATTCAGAACCAATCAAACCAATCACCTATGGGGATCTGAAAGAGCTATTACACACACACACACACACACACACACACACACACACACACACACACGGGGGGGGAGAGAGAGACAGAGAGAGGCAGAGACAGAGAGANNCAGAGACAGAGAGAGACACAGAGAGAGACAGAGAGAGGCAGAGAGAGAGGCAGAGAGAGAGAGAGACAGAGAGAGACACAGGGAGACACAGGGAGACAGAGAGAGAGACACACACACACAGAGAGTTGTAGCCAAACCAAAACATGGGATCAAGGAGCAAGCAATGAAGGAAGGAATCGGTGATGACTCAGTTATAAGACAAAGGACACAATGGCCATGGTAAATGGAAGACCGACTGTCTTGACTCATTTCCTGTCACAGCAGAAAAGAGAGGCTTAGGTTTTTTTCAACATTAACTGTTTCCTACACAACCCTAAGACAGTCGTCCTGAATGAAATGTCTCACAGGGAGGAAGGAGGAGGGGCGGATGGGGTTGGGAGAGGAATTGAGAAGGTTGCCCACGCAGGAGAAGCTAACGTGTTCTTGAGAATCACCGAAATAAACTTTTATTGCATTCTTACAGGTAAGCGAATGTCAAGTGTAGATGTGAGAGGAGACTTTTGCTCCAAATGGCAGGGAAGCTGTATACCCCTGACCAAAGCCCAGGATGAACACAGGCTGCAAAGAGAGGCTATAGAGGCTGCAAAGCAGAAGCAGAACTCAGCTGTGTTCCCCATGACAGAAATCAGGTTTATGTCTCTTTTAATTAAAAGTTGAGAATAAAAAGTTGGCTTTACAAGGGAAGGCCTGGGCCAAGTAGTGGGAGTGGGTGGGTAAGGGAGCAGGGGCGAGGGGGGGGGGCGTATAGGGAACTTTAGGGATAGCATTTGAAATGTAAATAAAGAAAATAATAATAATAATAATAAAAAGTTGGCTTTGCTATGATTAGCCTTTTCCTGCTTAAACATAATCTTTTCTTCTTTACCTAATAGAGTTGATAGATCAACTTTACTTATACAACTACTTTGTCATCTTCTATGGACCTTTTTATAAAGCTTTAAATTATGCAAAG
>NC_034604.1:28632705-28653082 GCF_900095145.1 Mus pahari | reverse complement strand
CACACACACACACACACTGGCACAGTTTAACTATAGTTACTGTACACAAGGCATTACCCTCAACAAAACGTCCATAAGCTGCCAAATAAAAACCCAATGCCGGGTATGGGATGCCTCCTCTTCAATCATTTGTCAGAGATGTTCCAGAGACCACCCCCAAACTATTAATACTGGTGTTTTCCATTGCTCACGATTGCCTACCAGAACTTGATGGAAGGCCCTATTGCTGAAGCTACCACATACCTTGGCCACAGAACTTGGAGAAATCAGCTTTTACTAGCCAGTGACCAAAAACCATGCTTCCTGCTGGGTGTGTTTCATAACACCAGAAGGTGCCTTGCAGGCTGCTAGGAAGGAAAGATCATCAGCTGTCTCACCCAGCTGTGAACCCGCGAGCTACGATAATGATGGCCCGGCAAAATAGGCCCATGTGTGCAAGGGGCATGAATAGTATGGTTGGAAACTGCTCTCTGACTGGATTTAAAGCTTACTCTATAGGAAAGAATGCTTACTGTAAATACGACCAAGAATCCATGGTGGGGAACGCCTAGGGACAAACTAGTTACTAGTACTCTTTTGAAGGTAGCCGAACTGTGCCACACCTAAAAGATGGCGCTGACTTCTTGTGTATGAGTCAGCAAGGCGAGGCTATTTACCACCTAAAAGGTACCAGTGCACATGTACTAACTATGTCACAGCCCACTCTCGGGGCATGCAAATTGAGCATCAAAAGCTGAAGCTAATCAGGTACTAACACGAGCTCCCTAAGCGTATATAAGCAGCATCTTTTCCTCCTTCGGGGTCCTCTCCATCACGTTAAGAAAGCTGCACAATAAACACTTTCCTGCAGAAGAATCCTGTTGTCGGGCATCGTTCTTGCTGGCGAGACGGTGCGCCCGACACTCTGCTAAACAGACTAGCACCAAACTGTGCTGTGAGTACTCATGTCTGTGCCGCTATTGAAGCTCTTGGGTGTCAGAGAAACTTTGTGCACTGAATGGTGGTTAATGCAGAATTCCACAACTGTTCTAAGTTCAGAGGACGAGTGTCTATGGAGTGCCCAACCACAAGTGAGGCGTCTGTAACACGCCCCCTTTCTTCAGGGAGCACCACAGAAGCAGAGTTGGAGACAATGGAAGAAGAGCCAGAGGTAGCAGAGGACATGGCAGGACACATGTGCTCAGGGCACTCAGCATCTGTGGTTGCCTGCACAAGATCTGATGGACATCGAGCCCATCAGCTCTCCAGCGTGCAGTGTTGAGGGGGTCACAGTTCCCAACCCCTACTTGAGACATTGGTGGCTGCCAAGAGGAGGAGAGTCAGTTTTCTTTGTGAGTTGGCGTTTGGTAGGTTGACCATGTGGTGGCCTCACACTCGTGTGCTATGTGGGCAGCACAAATTGAACTCAGTGAGTTATGTTTAACAAAAAGATGAGGGTATGAAGTCAAGAAATATATGGAAGGAGACAGAGCAGAGGCGAACAGCATCAAAACACATTGTATGCATGCATGAAGTTCTTAAAGAATTAATTAAAAAAATATTCAGTTAAAAACCAGCATGGAGAGGTTTTGAAAATAAAAACTTAAAATTCTGACAAAGTTAGTTGAATCACTCTAATCATTATCATTTTACATAGTATTTGGTAGCTTCCAGGAAACATTCCTTCATGTTTATTAGTTATGCTTAAGAGACATCTGAAAGAAAGGTTAGGCTTGTTATTCAACAATGATTGAATAACCTGATGGGACAAAATAAAGTTAGTTATTTCTTCCATCTTCTAAGAGAGACAGCATGGAAATAGAGTTTGAAGAGACCAAGTCCCTTCCCAGTCAACCCCAAGTTAACAAGCCAGAGGGATGGAGGCTTATTTGGAAGTTGTTTTTAAGATGAAGTCAATATTAAGAAACATAAAGTATTTTTAAAAGATAAATTAGGTTTAATTACCTAACATGCAGACTTGTAAAGACATCAAAATTTGCCAGCCTGGATTTTTCTTCAATAGACTTTCCAAGTTGTGAATTCCCCAGCACGGCCTGTTCCCTCTCAACAAGCCAAAAACCACACCAAGTCTGGCTCTCCCTGGAGGTCTGAACAGGATCTGTGGCAGGACTCAGAGCATGGCTTCCAGAGCTTGGAGGCCCTTCCCATATCAGGAGCATGCTGCTAAACCCACTGCTCACTCATACCTGGGATTAATGAGACCTGTGACTAGATCCAATTCTAAGCCCATGTGCAGGGCATACGCATAAGGGGTTCATACAAAACTACTGCAGCATCGACTGTTGCTGCTGTTGATGATGATGATGATGATGATGATTTAAATCCTTTAAAAACAAGGCTAGAAAGCTTTATTAGGTGCATAATAGTCTTCTCATATTAGATCAACAACTACTATACTACAACAAATCTACTGAGTGATTCTTGATGAGAAATTGTTATTTGTCCTCTTCTTTTCTATACTCTATTTCAAAAAAATGCTCAGCCTGACAGAGCATAGACATATGGCTCTAACCTGTGAGCCCCCAAAGAAGAGCACGGATACCATGCGTGGGAAGAGAAGGGTTGAAGGTTAGCTCTTATTTTGAAAACCACCTGAATCTCCTGCTCTCTGCTGCATAGAGACACTCTAGGACGGCACACACTTAGCTGAGTTGTTTTCTGGGGTGTCACAGGAGGTCCCTCTGCATGGATGGTTGTATGTGGTATTCTTTGACCCTGGAGTAAACCCTGGAAGAAGGCAAGAACAGATACTCACAGGTGTTCTTGACCTTTATGCATGTTCTTCTGTGAGTTTTTCTAACTTCCGTTCTGAAGAATTTAAAATTTACTGAAGGGAGGTAAGAAACACAGGCGCATTCACATGCCCCCCTGTTACTTTTCTTGTGCCGTGAAAAAGCCTGATGTAAAAAACTCCAAGTTTCAAAGATTTGCTCCGTTGTGGAGGGAAGGATGTGGGAGAGTAGGGCAGTTTATCTCATGGAGGACGGGAAATGCAAAGACTGGAAAGGCCTTCTCAAAGACACACTTCCTGTGACCTGCTTCCTGTAACCAACCTTCACCGTCCAGAGTTTCTTCCACTATTCTGTTCAGATTTTGAATCTCTCAGTGAATTGGACTATGCTTAGGCCAGAGCTCTTACACACTGATCAGCTTTGAGAACACCGCATGGCACCCCGGGTGCACACTTTTCTGATATCTTGAGTGTCTCCCAAACCAATCGAGTTGACAATCAACCATGAGATTCATCTAGATTTACCAATTATATTGGCGAGTCTAAACTATATTTTAACAATACCAAAATACACTGTATGTATGCATATATATGCATACACACATACATATACACACACATATGTATTTTTGTATTGTGGATTGACTTAATGAATTTAATATGTCCATTACATTATGTATTTCATATTTTGTGGTAAGAAAATTTTATATTTCCTATCAATTTTCTAATATTCAGAATATCATTGTTAACTATAATTAACAGGTTGTACAACAGATCTCCCGAACATATTATCCAAGTCAAACTAAAATGTGGATTTGCCACTTGTGAACATTTTGTCTCATTACTTAGTATGTTTTTGTAACTTCTCTATGTGTATAATAAGCATAAACATTTATTTATTCATTTGCTTACCTATTTATCTACTCAAATTATTTGTAAGTTAATCCTTATAACATTTGATCCTCAAGTACTTCAGGATGCATTCATCAGAACCCATTTCATAACATGTTCTACACAAGCACGAGGATCTGAGATCAATCTCTTTTGCTCACACAAAAAGGCAGACATGGCAGTATGTGCTTATAATCCCAGTGCTGAGAAAGCAGAGATGGGTGGATCTCTGTGATTCTCTGACCAGCCATCCAACTCAACTGTTAAGTTCCAAGTTCCACAGGGAGGTCCTCTTTCAAAAATCAAGGTGGAAGGCTCCTTCAGAATGATATCTAAAGTTGACCTCTAACACACACACACACACACACACACACACACACACATGTGCATGCATGGCAGGCATAGACACATGCCTACACATACATAAATCATGATATTTATTTTTGCTATAATTCTATCGTATAACACATGGAAGGGAAAGGAGGTGAGGAGGGGCCGCGACGAAGGGCGTCATGAAGATGTGTACAGATGCTCAACATAGGGCTTCCCTGCCTAGTGAAACACGTATGTCAGTCAGAGAATTGAGTTTATTCCTGTAACTTTATCCTAACCTACATTATCGATGCGTCTGTGCCATTGATAATCACATCTTTTAGGCCTTGAAATGATACTTTTTAGTAAAACCTTCTTTGGAGGATTCACACACTCACTCCAGACATTTCTTTTCCTGATAAAACTGTATCTTTACTAGGCAACCTCTCCCAGACAGAGGGACTCACGAGTGATATTCTGTGGCTTGTGCTATGTGTGCACATTTTAAAGTCAAGATGAGGTCATGAAACCCATTATGCTGCATACTGGCTTTTAAAAGTTAATAAAATTAAAAGTCTAGATAGTGGGAAGGCACAAAACTAACTTACCTTTTGTCCAGTTTTTAACAGATATGTATTCTACCAATGTTGTCTGTCATGTGCTTACTGGAGAGAGAGAGAGAGAGAGAGAGAGAGAGAGAGAGAGAGAGAGAGAGAGAGCCTGAGAAGAAAGGAACGTTAAGGTGCCTTCTCCTTTCCTTCTGTGTCATTTTTACCAGAAGTGATTGGCGAATACCGAGAAGTAGCATGAGTTGTGGTGGGTGAGGGTGGCACAGTTCCTTGTCCATTGCCAGCTCCATGGATTTACAGTAAGCAATACTTGAGTGCCAGTGTTGTCTCCTAACCTGTCAACACATGCTCTGACTAGAAGGGCTAAATACATCTCCAGAGACTTGCTTCTCTCTCTTTTTCAAAGTGAGGAGCAAGACACTCTTTTCCCCATTTCTTATAGCATACCATTTAGGAAGCTTATAAGCCCTGTGTCTGGAGCATACGTCGTCTTACGAAGCAAATCTTAATGTTTCTAACATAGAGGTAAGCAAGAGACTTTTGTAGGCTGAGGGAAAGAGGACACGTAGGAAAAGGATGCTACACGAGAGTGTGGACATTGACTTCTTAGGATGAACTGAAGCATCTTCATAGCCGCCACTTAGAGATCTCAAAGGGTTGCTAAAGGCTGTTTATTTCCTGTTAATAAATGAGATCACAGGATGATGGCTGGCTGGGTGGGGGCAGAATTAGAAGTCCTCAGGGTGAAACCATGAGAAGACTGTGTTTAATGATGCCTTTTCCTATCTCCATGGCTTGTGGGTGTCTTTTCAAGGACCACAGGATCTTTTTTTTTTTTTTTTTTTTTTTTTTGGAAATGCAACCAAGAAACATAAAGTTCTGTCTCCTGCTTTATGTGGGCTCTGTTTCACAACTGCCTCCTGTCCTGAAGATGTGGAGGTTTATTGATTTACTTGTTGGCAAAAGATTATTGTCTTACATAAATGGTCAAACCAATTACCAAATGAATGGAGGTAAACTGTATGTGGCAAATTGTGTTATCAACATCTCTTATTTGAGACCTAGTGATTTCTGTATGTGACACTCACAGTTGGTCATCCCAAAGGATGAGACTTGCTTCCGTTTCTGCACCAGAGGAGAATTACCCATGCTCTGCATCACACTTGAGTTCAATGCCCAAAGCAACAATAAATGCTCCCCCTGCCCCCATCTCTAGTCTTTGTGCAAATATTTCTCTGGGTTTAGGAAAAATGTTTGGCTTTAAAATCTATCTTTCCCAAAATGTGCACTTTGGCTACTACTCACAGCTGGTGAACTCTACCTAGGCTCTGTATTCAGGATCATGGTAAAGACAGTACAGAGAGTCCAGAAGAGATAGCTGAAGATCATACAGTGTGCATCAAATGTGCATCAGAGGACCTCACTGAGCCGAAGATCATACNTGTGCATCAAATGTGCATCAGAGGACCTCACTGAGCCGAAGATCATACTGTGTGCATCAAATGTGCATCAGAGGACCTCACTGAGCCGAAGATCACACTGTGTGCATCAAATGTGCATCAGAGGGCTTCACTGACAAACACAGCTCATAGACCAAATGGTAAACAACAGCCTTCCACTGAGTGTGGGCCATCTGAGAGCAGTCTCTGAAGTGCTTATGCATAGTATAGCTAGCATGTCCATGAAGTATGTCCTGCACATGATTAACAATCATCAGTTTACACAAAGCTATGAGCAACCAACTAATAAAAATTCTTTGAATGATGAGAACCCATAACTTTCTTTTTCTTACATTTAACATTATATCTCATTAAATAGAAAACTCGATTATCAGAAATTTCTGAAAAATACATTCTCCCCCACCCCCCATCCACACACACACACACACACACACACACACACTATAAATTTCCTTACATCTATCTTTATTCCACAGAAGCACACCACTGGTTTAGTCCTGAAATGCCTTAATTACAAGCAGTATCTGAAATAAACAGCGCTACCCTTTGCCTGATTCTGTTTGCAGACCCGAGTGAGCCGCTATATCCATTTGACAATTTTAAATCAGAAACAACTTAGGTTACAGCTGAGCATTCTACTCCTTGCTGAGGACATGGAGTCTTTCTCAGGCTACACACAAACATTTGTATGTACAGTGTTTGCCCAAGATGTGACAAATGGAAACACAAAAACCAGGCAGTGGGAGCGGAAAAAAATATAACAGAGGAGAATTAAATTATTTCTGATCAATGGTCCTAGGGCTGACGTTTTTCAGTTCTCATCAATCCCATGTGGGATGAGACAATGGGGTTGCCAACATTTTTTTTTAAGTAGATTAAATTATTAACAAAGGCATGAAATTATATGCTCAATTTCTGCACTGAATTTTTAGAATGTTTGGGGCCCATGATTTAATTTCCCAGTACTCTCTGACTTCATACAAATAGCTCACGTCAATCTTACTTGTGGAAATTAAATTTGATCTATGTTTTAAAATCTAGTTCTGTTAAAAAAAAAAAAAAAGACATGCTGTTCTTCCCAAATAATCACTACAGTTTAACTTTTACAGCAGAATATTCTAGTGAGGTTACAGGCTTGACAGGAAAGTGAATGATTGCCTAGTTAACTCTTCGACCTGTACTTTGTGCACAGCCCCAAACAACAGTCGCAGACCCAGCCAGAGCCTGCGACTGTTTGCAGACCCACCTGGCCAGTTTTCATATGAGTTTTACTAATTGTGCTTTCTGGGCCTTTCCCCTCCACTTTAACTCTACTTCTCTGCTTCGACAAATGTCTTCTATTAAACCATTTCAACTCTTATCTCATGCTGTCATTTTCTCAGTCTTAAAAACAAAGTCTCTAAGGAGGCTATGACCCCTCCCCCCATCAGGCTTTTGCAGTCGCAAAGCTATTCCGATTCAGGGAGGCTGCTGGGAGCGCTCCCATCTCAGTTATAATCCAGCGTGCTTGTTTCACTTGAAGATGAAACTTACAACTTCAGACTCATTTGACATCTGAGACTCTGCCGCCCGGCAGCTTTGCTTTGCTGGCCTTTCCACTTCAGCTGAAGAACCCCACGAGCTCCTGAGAGATTACCAGCTTTATATTTAGTATCAGAAGGCATATATTTAGACAGCAGCTCCATAAATTCAGAGGAAGACAGACAGAACACGATGCTTCTAAGCTCTGCACTCTTGTTCGGAAATTGTTCTGGTCTTTAGATTCTGGTATTTAGAAGCCAGGTCCTAGAACTCTTGAGACCTCTTGCTGAGTAACATGGATGAGAGTTGGGTGGCAAACAAAAAGTACAGTGGCAAGAGAATAAAATGCAACAATCTAAAGATAAGTTATAAACATTTCAATGTTATGCTCTTCCAGATGCCATCTTGTTCAGTGCCTAGCTTACTACAGGTACTCTAATCAATAAACTGGCACACCTCGTGTTTTCCTTAGAGTCTATGTGCACTTGCCTCTCTCCATCCATGTATCTTCTCTCCATCCATCCCTTTTTTCTCGTCACACCTGCACCTGCTTGTCTTGTTCTTGCCTTCCTGAGATGTCTCTGTTGTTCTTAGTTCTCTGGACTCCATTAGCCCTCTGTGCTTTCCACCTATCCTCAAATTTCAAAGTCCAGACAACAAGCCCTCAGATACCGTTTTTGTCTTATTTACTAGTTTGCATTTAGCTTATGATTCCATGAAGGCTGGTGCTGTGTCTGCAATATGACTTTAAACTAATTGAGAGCAGTAAAAATGTCACAGAGTTTTTCTATTCCCTTCGCGTCTCATAAAAATAGTGGGCATTGCATTACAAATGTTCCAGTGTCTAGTTAAGTGAGTCAGCTACTAGCAGGCATTCATTCACCAAATGCGTGGTAGGACAGATTGAAAACTGGGAGCAGGAATTTCTTTAGCTCTTCATCATGTCTTCCTCACGGCTGTCTCACACCCTGGTGTAGGTAAGAATTCCATGGCTGAGTTGGGAACTGGAGACTTGGCTTTCTGTTTTATTGGCCTGGATACTGGGATGCCAATTAATATGTTGGCTTTGAGAGTAGTTATTCTTCAAAGATATTTGTATCTCAGTGCTTTCTTGCATGTCAAGAAGGCATTTTACATGTAATTAAGCTGAGGAATTTGAGATAAGATGCTCATCTTGGGTGATCCTAATGTGATCAGAGGGTCTGGATGCTCATCTTGGGTGATCCTAGTGTGATCAGAGGGTCTGGATGCTCATCTTGGGTGATCCTAGTGTGATCAGAGGGNGATCAGAGGGTCTGGATGCTCATCTTGGGTGATCCTAGTGTGATCAGAGGGTCTGGATGCTCATCTTGGGTGATCCTAGTGTGATCAGAGGGTCTAGAAAGAAGATGCTACACGGCTGTTCCTGAAGGTGGAGAACCTGCTGTGAATCGGAGTACTGTTGACTTCTAGAACTTGGAAAAGCCGAGAAAACAGTTTCTGTGGAAGGAATTAAAAGTCTACAGACACCTTTCTCTTAGTAGAGTGTAAGACATGTGAAACCCCTCATCTCCAGTATTACAGTTTGGCTGAGGTCCTATGGCACTTTTAAGAGCAGCAAAGGGAAACTGAAGTAGTGGTTGAAATCCAAACTTTGTTTATCTTTGACTCAAGTTTGCCTCAGTCTCCTACCAGCAAAATGGGGATCATGAAAGCTCCAGCCTCTGAGACAGTTGTGTGGCTCTGCCTGAGAATAAACAAATGCTGATGTGTACTATGCATTCTCATTTCTATTGACTTTTAAGGGTAGATTGTATTTTTATATGTCTTGACCCATTAGCTACTCCCAGAATTATTAAATTTCATTCAACTAATGTACTTTCCAAACATTTAATAATTTTAATGTACAAACATTTCATTAAGCAAAATATAAATAACTAGATTTGAGAATTAAAAGGCACACATTCCCCAATCCGAATATTAGTCATACCAGATAATTCAGCTCCTTTGCGAATTTAAACTTGTATAGGAAATGAAGTTAGGTCAGGACTGAGTACCTGAGTTCAAATCCTCAGCACCCATGTACAAGGCCGGGTGTGGCCACGTGCACATCTATGACTCAAGCAGGGCAGAGGCTGGAAGACAGCTGGGTCTTGGTGGTTGCTAGCCCAGCTCCAAGGTAAGAATTCCTATCTCAAGGGAAGAAAGTAGAAAGTCGTAATAGGACACAGCACCCCACAGCCTGTCTTGGCATTTATATGTATTCATGGATAAGAACACTTGCACACTCGTGTACATATACACATACATATCTATAGATAGATAAAGGTAGGTAGATAGATAGATAGATAGATAGATAGATAGATAGATAGATAGATAGATAGATAGATAGGCAGATAGATGTAGAGAGGGGGGAGTGACACTTGGGTTGTAAAGTTGAAATTAAAAGGCTAATTCAGTAGCTGTGGAAAACGTTTGTGAAGGGAAGTCTATCAGTGTATGGAACACTTTCTGACTACTCAACTTAAATCTCCAAATGCAGGCCCAGTCCTCACTGCTGTCTGTGGCACAGGAATGGCATGCAGGGCCAGCAAAGCCACTGGTCCTTCCTCCAGAAATCAAAGTGTTGAGTGGGCAGTAGCCTTGCGACGGCTGGTCCACCTCTGGTGGCTAGCATCTCCATGATACTGGTTCTTGGGAATGCATCTCTAACTGATCCACTCTCGTCTCTCTGTACAGCAATGTGGAAACTGCAAACTGGACAATATATGGAAGAAGGCCTTTAACTGAAGTAAGTTGGTTAACTCTTCTAAGGCAAAGCAATTCATTATATTGAGTGATTTGTAAAGGTTTTATTTATAGAGCACTTCTAGATTCACCTCAAATCAACAGAGTTTGCTCATAAAACCCTTACCCCTAACCATGTGTCATTACCATATTCCCTTTCAGAGTGGGACACTTATGCCATTGACACATCAGAGTCACGCAAAGCTGAGCATGAACACGAGGGTTCTGAGGGTTTGGACATGCTCACAGAATTTCATCTGCCCTAAACATCCTTGGTCATCCGCTACTCAACCACCTCTGCTCAGGCTATCACAGATCACCAAGCTCACACCGTCCCTAAAGTTTGGGGAATTTTCTTGATTTGTTTAATTTGGTTTTATTTCCCCCAGAATGGCATACAGTTACAACCAAAAATAACAAAGGCCTATTCAAATTGACTTCTTTTACCTGGTGATATGTAATATGTACTTCACATTTCTCCATGTCTGTGCGTGATTTGATGCCTCCTTTCCTTTTAGAGATGAATAAAATTCCATTGCTTGAGTGTGTCTCCATGTAATTATTAAAAATGCTTTGGTTGCGTATAAGTTTTTGCATTTACGAATAAAGCTGCTAAAAATGGTTTCATTCATAATTGAACAAAATTATTCAGTTCTACAAAATCTGGTATTCAATTCTTTTGAGTAAATAATGAGATATGTAAGTGTTAGATAACTAAACCAACTATAAACTATCTTTTGAGAAATGTAATACATGTGTTCAAAGGCCTTGAAGTGGTCAAGGAAAGACTATAAACCTGGATGTCCAGAGATGACACCAGCTAAGTTCAGTCTTCTGTATGGCTGCTCATCGAGATAATATCTACTGTACTCTGGGAAGGAAATCAAGCAGAAGCGACAGATACGTAAGGGCATGGGAATCTTTCAGTGTTCAAAATCAAGAAAAGGAAGGTGTTTTGTATTTGTGTAATGAAGAGGAAGAAGTTGGCTTAATGAAGTAAGCATACAAACCCATTCAGGCACAAGTTAGTTTCATGTGTTTGATTGGTGTCATGGCTGGTATGTGAAGTCACATTAACATAGGTAAATTCTTTCCTGATGTTTCTTTTCATATGGTGGGTCTTCTTTATTTCTTGCTTTGCACACTTCAAGGTTAAACTAGATTAGGGAATAAAATGCAACTTTGAAAGGAAAGCAAAGTGTGGTTGCTAGTTAAAAATTATAACCAAGCACATCAAGTAACCGAGCTGCAACAAGCTATGCTGTAAGCGGGGTGCTCTGAATCTTGATGAAACGCAGGCATTTCTCAAATGTATTCAACTCATCCTATGAAGCTAGTAAATATGCAACCCAGGAAAACACAGCAAAAAGAAAGAGGAAAGGGGAAGAGAGGGGAGAAAGGAAGGAGACAGGCAGAGAGGCACACACAGAAGGAAAACTAAGAATAAATGTCTTTGATGGACATAGATGCAAATTCCTCAACAAGAGACTTGCAAACCAAATTCAGGGATGTAAAAAGATTATTTATTGTGACCAAGTGTGCTTTATCCTGGAGATGCAAAGTTAGTTCAACATATGCAAATCAATAAATGTAGTACACCATATAAACAAATATAAAGATAGAAACCATGTAATCATTTCAATTGATGCTAAAACAACATTTGATAGAGTTCAACATGCTTTCACCATAGACCTTAGGAATAGATGAAACACTTCAAAATGATAGAAGCTCTACGTGACAAATCTATCAAGCCAACCTTATACTAAATGGAGACAGTGTGAGAGCACTACCTATAAAGTCAAGAGTGAGACTCAGACACCAAGTCTCCCCTCTGTTCTTCAATAAGGTGAGTGCTTGGAGCCTTGAGTGTAGCAACTAGACAGAGAGACATAAAAGAAATTAAAAATAGCAAAGGAAAGGTCAAACTGTCCCTATTTGATGATGACCTAAGTTTCCGCCTAAAGGATCCTGTAGAATTTACTAGAAAATTATTAGCCTAATAAATACAATTGCAGGATACAAAGTCAATATAAAAATCCTAGTAACTTTCACATACCAGCAATGTACTTCTAGAGAAAGGGGGAAAAATCCCATTAATAACAGCTCCAAAAAGTTAGGAGACCTAGGAGTGCACACAACCAAAGAAGAGGAAGGGCTCTTTGTCAGAAACCTCGAGGCCATAAGGGAGCAAACCAAGAAAAGACACTAGAAGATAGAAAGGTCTGCATCTGCAGAATTTATATTGTACTATCAAAGTCAGCCTACAGATTTAATGTGGATTCCATGCTCATCAAAATTGGAATGTTGTATCTTATAGATCTAGATATAATAGTTGAAGAATTCATATAGAACCACAAATAACCACAAATATCCAAAACATTTCTAAGGAGAAAGAAAAAGGGTGGAGAGACCTGACCTCAAATTATTCTTTAAAGGACTGACAATGGGTAAAAACAGACAAGTAGAGCAATGGAACTGATCCAAGGACCCAGAAATAAACCAACAAGAAAGCAAAAGCATGCTATTGAACAAAATGCATATTCAGTAAATGGTGCTATATAAAAATCAACTCAACATGGATCGAAGATCTTCATTTAAAATCTGAACAGCTGGATCTGCTAGGGGGAAGCTAGCAACACTTTCCAAGATGTCAAGATGGATAAGACCCTCCAGAGTCCTAGGTAAGGGACCAGCCCCATGCACCATCAGATGAGATACAGGAAATCCCTGCAGAACCAAAGAAACTCTCCACAAAACAAAGAGACAGCCCGGAGAAAGGGAGATCTTTCCCAGTTACACTCCAGACAGGGGTCTAATATCCAGAATAGACATGGAATTGCAGAAATTCAATATCGAGGAAATAAAACTGTCAATCAACAAATAGGCTAATGAAACGAACAGACAGTTTTCAAAAGAAGATACACAAACAGTCAATGACTATTTTCAAAAATAGTCATCCATCGTAGCCCGTCATCAGAGAAATGCAGATTACAACTACTTCGAGATACCACCTCACCCGAGTCAGGATTTGTATCCTCAAAAAATCTGACGACAAGTGCTGGAGAGGATGTGGGGAAAGAGGAGTCCTTATTCACTGTTGGTGTGAGTGTAAATTTATACAACCATACAGAAATCAAAGGTTTCTCAAGACATATAACCCTGCTGTTCCACTCCTGGTCATATATCCAATGTATTCTATATTCTTTCACAGATATATACATATTCACGTTTGCTGCTCTATTTACAATAGTACAGAATTGCACAGAAGAGAAACTAACCCAGATGTCTATCAAATTAAATAATAAAATGTGGCACATGCAGAAAATGGAGTATTATTCAGCTGTACAGAAAACAAAATCATAAATTTTCAGGAAAGTGGAGGGACTTGGAATGTATGATACTAAGACAAGTCAACCAAACTTAGAAAAACAAACAAACAAACAAGTTTTCCCGCTCATACGTGGATCCCGTAATGTACCTATGCTATAGGATCCAGCCTGTAATGTATACATTTAAATAGCTGCTAGTATTGACATGGTTTGTTTTGAAAGGAAGGACAGTTTTATGTGCTGAAAGAGTACAGAATGCAGGCAAAGGACACGAGCCACAAGGAGGATATCAAGCTAATTGTCTTTTTCAACTCTGTTACAGGTCTGTGGGGGATGGGGGAGATAAGTCCATGAAAAGGTAAGCTTTAGACAACTGCAGAAGTTCACTGAGATGTTTAGGCTTCAGAACTGGGCAGGAGTCTCAGAGGCTGCTTTCATCTAGCTGAGTAATGTCTTTTTAAGGGAAACTGCAGACCCTCTCCTTGTGTTGATCACCTGTAACTCTGACTTTGGAATTATTTATGCTCTTTGAACCTTCTCCTGCTACTAAGGTCTTTATTATTATCTATTCGGAACAGTTCTTTGTAGATGTCACTCAACCTAACAGTTGCCACGTGTCGCACCTTTCAGTTCATGTATCATTTGCTTTTCCATTTTGCTTGCTTTTTCACTTGATTGAATTTTATCTTCTTGGTAGGTGTTAAACCCATGGTCCCTGCCCTTTGTGTGTTTGGAGTTTTATGTTGTTGCTATCAGTCTCTTTCATAACTGATCATACAAGCTGCCGATAATCTCACATTCTTAAGAGTCTTCCCTAGGTGAGGGGGAAAGCATGAGGCACACTGAAAGCCAGCTGGGAAGCTGTAGTCTCCTTATAGCTTAACTCATCTTACGGTCAGGGAATTAACTGTTCACAATGGCGTGCCCCAACCCATGGCCCCCAACATTCCCTTTAAAACACGGGCTTACCAGGAACTTTTCAAAGCAAAATTTATTCATAAGATATATAAGTAAAAGTAGATTTATAAATGATTCTTATCTTGATATTTTAAAATGTTCATGTTTATAGGATCTCCATTCCTCAATTTAAGTTTACTTAAAATAAGATGTGAAAGTCGAAAATTCACCTTATTTAATATGATATAATCATTTGGTGGTAGGCAATTATTTTCCATAACATGTTTGATGGCATCTTTTTCCCCTGATAATTGTTTAGAGAAAACAAAATAAAGCCCATCAACTGGACTTCCCCATGTAAATAAAACCAGTGACAGGAGGAGAGGACAGAGGGGGACAGAGTAGAGGAGACGGGAATAAGGAGCAGGTAGCTAAAGAAGCTAGAACACTCGAAGTCTGGGGAGCCAGCATTCCACTTGCATCTGAAGGCTGGAGACTGCTGTAGGCCCAGGAAAGTCCCATGGTCAGGATTGTCAGCCAGGAAAAGCTGATGCTTCAGTTAAAATGGCATCGGGCAAAGAACTCTTCTGTTACTCATGGGAGCGTCAGTGTTTGTTCTAGTCAAGCTTTCAGCAAACTAGAAAAAGCCGTTCTAGGAAGGGTGTTATGCTTTTATTGCTCTCCTCTTTTAACTGGTAACATCATCCAAACATGCACAAACAGAAACATTCAGAATGCTGTTGAGCAAACATTTGGATAACCTTTGACCCAGTAGAGTTGACACATAAATTTAACCATCACAGCGTGTTTTACTTTGAACAAAACATCTATGTAGCTGTCCCATCCTTCAAGAAGCAAACAAAATCCATCCAAATTCTGTCCTATGTGAGGAGAGGCCTGGCTTTCTCTTCAGTCTTTCCAGGAATTTCGAGTGCCTGAGACAGATGTATGTTCTTCCAGTCTGACTCTAAGTTCTGTCTTGAATTACCTTTCTAAAGAACAATTAATTGTCCTTTCTTCACACTGTGTCAACAAAGGCTCAACTCAGTTTTGTCATCTAATTTGCACACGAGACAGAACCAATCCTCCAGAAATCAAAGTTTGAAAAATATAAAACCTGAGAACAACCTTAAGTCTCCTTTCACAGAAGGTTGGGAGCTGAATAGACATTGATAGTTCTTTTGAAGTGGGTGGCATTAAATCATTTTTCCTACCCTTCACCCATTATAGACCCATCCCCTTCACCCATTATAGGCCCTCCTCTTCATCCATTATAGACCCTCCCATTCACCCATCATAGACCCTCCCAATCACCCATTACATTACCCTCTCCTTCACCCATTATATACCCTCCCATTCACCCATAAGCCAAGTCAACTCTTCTGCTAGTTGATTTTGGTCACAGTGTATTAGCACAGTAATGAAAGAAAACTAGCCTAGTAGTAAATGAATTAATAAACCATCCATAGCTTTGTTCACATAATGGAAATTATTTACTACCACATGAAAAGAACCACTGGGGTATGAGACAAAACAAAGGGATAAAAGAAGGAAGGTAGAAAACATTCTTATAAATTATTACACCAAAATGAAAATACCAAACATGCAAAATAATCTAGCACAACAGAAAGGAGGTCTGTGGTGGATAACAGATAGACATGCAGGTACGGCGACTTCAAATGGGCTGCACTGAGAGTCCATGAGATATTTGTGTCTCGATTCTGGTGATTGTTTTATGTACATATAGAGGTATACACACACACACACACACACACACACACATAATTTTTACATACTTACACATATAATATACTTCTATTTTATTACATATGTTGAAGCTAATCAGACAGCATAGTTTGTTGTATTTTGCCATAAAGGAGTTGAAAAAGAATCAAATATAAAAAATTGACTTGGGACCAGTTTCCACCTTTATTTTGCATCATGAATTTTAATATCAATGTGTTAGGCTCTGTGAGATCTGTTGGAGACTGCATACAGTGAGGCATCTCTTGGGAACAAATAGTTCTACTCGCAGCAAGTAACCTTAGAAACTATTATTTTATTGCATCACCTGGAAATAAGGCTAAGACCAACAATGTCAACTACAACTACTCTTGAGGCCGGTATTTCCTCAGTGCGGATAGATGATAGATATGAGGTAATAGTGGTGAGACTTTTAGAGTAAATTCTAGTCTCAAACTGTAAAACAGCAGAGCAGGCCTTTACCTCTGTCCCCTGTTCTGCTGGGGCATAGATGTTTTAAGTGGTGGCCTTTGGACAGCTTTGTAGCCCACTGAGCATGTCCCCTAGAGCATGGAGGTTGTGTGTGGGGGAACAATGGGGCCTCCTTACTCTGAGTTCATCAAGAGCCTGTGGGGCGTGGTTGTTAAACCCACAATGCATTTCTTCGTTGTGTCACACTCAGCGACTTGAATTTCCCATCGATTGTGTTTTTATGGAGAATCTCAGGCTTTTCTATTTTATTCAGCAAAGGGTTAGTTTTAGAGTTATTTTGGAACTATTAGATGCCTAGGAAATCTATTTTCAGCTCCATTTTACAGGGGAATCAAACATTTCGTGTAGTTAAGAATAAATAAATTTTAAAAACTGAGAATGTAAGCATGCCCCTTGAAACACAGATTCCCCAGCTATGACTGTTTGAAGGTTGGCAGAGTCTGTGATCGCAACACTGAGGTTTGCCACTTATATTCCTGCCTATGCTGGAATGAGTCAGGACCTTCCAGGCTGCTACCTAAGAAGTTCCTTTCAGGTGAGGACATGCTCAAACACATGTACAGTTTACCAGACACACTGAGAAGCGGACAGGTCCATGGACACTTTTCTTTCTCCATGAAGAAGTTCCGGAACCCTTAGCTACTGACTTAAGAATGTGGATTTCAGTGGCCCAGCTCACACGAGTGCCACATGTGAGTGTAGTGAAGGCTCTCCACCTCCAGGCTATCAGGATGGGATGCTCACAGTGTTAGCCACAGGTGACAGTTACAGAATGCTCGTTTTTTGTTTTTTGTTTTGTTTTGTTTTGTTTTGTTTTGTTTTGCCAGACATGTCGTTCAACTCCTTACGTATATTTTCTGCCAATACTTATAATAATTAGCTTTATTTTACAAATGAAGAAATGTGGGCAACAAAACAGATCAACAAAAGCACCAGAGTAGGATGCAGTCAGTCAACAGTGGGACCACAAGGATTATCTCCCTAAAGTGATTAGATGCCTAAGGAGAGCCCCTTCAGCTTCTTTTCTCTCACCTAATTGGTGTTTTTAATAATAGTTTCTATTGACATCTACTCATGCTACATAGTGGTAAATGTCATGCATTTTCATAAAGTTTATTATGCATTTTGACTATATCCACTCCTTCCCCAACTTCTTCCTCCTCCTCTCTCCTACTCTACTTCATGCCCCAGAGAGTCTCAAAGTCTCATGTCTACATTCATGTCATATGAACTTCTCTCTCTCTCTCTCTCTCTCTCTCTCTCTCTCTCTCTCTCTCTCTCTCTCTTTCTCTTTCTCTCTCTCTCTCTGTGTGTGTGTGTGTGTGCACATGTGTGTGTGTAGATAGACAGACAGACAGATTTTGTATATTTTTATGGAATCTAGGGTTCACCACTGAAAGCAAATGTGATATTTACCTTTCTGAGTCTGACTCATTTTATTCAGTCTGATCTTCAGGTCCATCAACTTCCTGCAATGACATAATCTTGTTTTCTATGGCTGAACAAAGCCCCATTGTTGCATACGTCCTACCCTTCCTTTATACCATCATCTGTTGACAGACAGCTAGGCTGAGTTTATTGTACATAATGATAAACAGATGTTCACTGCCTCTATTATATCTATTATATGTTCACTTGGAGTCGTTTAAGTATATACATAAGTGTATAGCTGAGACAGGCTAGGCAATTCTTCTTGCAGAACTTTGAAGAACCACCGTATTGATTGTTTCTTTTTCCTACACAGAAGCTTTTAATTTCATTCAGTACCATTTGTCAGTTCTTGGTTTGTTTCCTGAGCTACCAGAAGAGACCTTTACAGAACATCTCTGTCTGTGTCTGTATTTTGAAGTGTGCACTTAATGTTTCAGAGTTTCTGGCCTTGCATTAAGTCTTTGATCCATTTTGGCTGGTTTCTGTGCAGGGTAAAAAAATATGTATCTAGTTTCACTCTTCTATCCCTCCCCCTCTTTCCTATTCTGAAGGGGAGATGATCTAACTGTAGCCCACCTTCCCCTTGGCCTATTAGTCTATTTCTTTCTTGAAACATGAAGAATTGAACTGGAGATCTAACACACACCATGACCGCTGGTATGGTCTGATTTGTAAAAGCTTGAATAGAGCTGCTTAAAAATTTAGCACTAAAGCATTCTCTCTCTCTCTCTCTCTCTCTCTCTCTCTCTCTCTCTCTCTCTCTCTCATTTCTCTCTGTGGATCCTGAGAATAGAACATTATATTTATCTATTGCTGCATAATTACATTATCCAAAATATGAAGCCACTTAAGCCAAGGTTAATTATTTACCATTTCCCATAGGCTCTGTCTTTTGAGTTGAGAATTCAGGTGTACACAGGGGGGGGTCGGCCTGTCTATGCTGTGCAGTGTACAGGTTCTCATATGGAAGATACCAGAACCGCAGCATGAATGGTTGCCTATATTCTTAACAGTTATTGCTGATTAGGAGCTTAGCTGGGCCTCATGGCTAGAAGAGTTACCCATCACATGCACACAGCCTTTCCACATTGTTTGGCTTCCCCTCCTCACACCATTTGGTGCTGTTTCAAGGGCAGGTATCTTAAGAGGAAACATGAGCCAAAGGGAAAATACATTGTACCCCTCCCCCAGTCTTAGAATGATTCCACCATGCAACCTTGGTACAACATTATTCTGGTGGGTGCGTCACTTAAAAAAATCCACCATTTCTATTGGCAGAAGGACTGGGAGGAGAAGAGAGAGAACTGTGATCAAGATGTAAATAAATACAATTTTATAAATATCTGAAGAGAAAACTATTGCTTCTGGTTTCCATCTGTGCCCATAGCTGACCCTGTGTCTCAGTGCACCATACCCAAATACGATTGAGAAAGAGAGAGCTGGTCTCCCAGGAATGTCTACATACCTGTGAGCAAAGGTAAGACTACCACTTTTTCTCAAATTCCTGGCCCAAGAGGGACCTGCCCAGAGCCATCAAGACACAGGAACCAAGGAACAGTCCAGGACAGGATCCTTCTGGCTTCCATCTGCACCCTGGAGCTGACCCTGTGCCACAGCTCTCCATACCCAAATTCCTCCTGGAGAGAACACACAGGCTTGCAGGAGGGACAAGCCACAGTCAAGACAGCAAGACGAGCTAACACCAGAGATAACCAGATGGCGAAATGCAAGTGCAAGAAACTTACCAACAGAGAGCAAGGCTACTTGACATCATCAGAACCCAGTTTTCCCACCACAATGAGCCCTGGATACCCCAACACACCAGAAAAGCAAGACTCTGATTTAAAATCACATTTCATAATGATTATAGAGGAATTTAAGAAGGACATAAATAAGTCCCTTAAAGAAATACAAGAGAACACAGGTAAACAGGTAGAAACCCTTAAAGAGGAAATACAAAAATCCCTTAAAGAATTACAGGAAAACACAACCAAACACGTGAAGGAACTTAACAAAACTATTCAGGATCTAAAAATGCTTCCAGTCTTGACTTCCTTCAGTGATGAACAGCAATGTGGAAATGTAAGCTGAATAAACCCTTTCCTTCCCAACTGCTTCTTGGTCATGATGTTTGTGCAGGAATAGAAACCCTAAGACAAATTGGTACCAGCATAGTGGGGTATTCCTGTGACAACCTGACCATGTTTTGGGGAGGACTGTGGAAGGACTTTGGAA
>NC_034604.1:28626527-28632284 GCF_900095145.1 Mus pahari | reverse complement strand
AAAGGAGTTGAGGCTTGGCACCATGAAGAGAGCCTATGAGAGGCTGTTGGTGAAGCCTAGTCACAGCAGAAGACAGTAGTTTTTGGAGATGCCAGTACCATGAGACATCCACCAAGGACAGCAACAGCAGTGGAGTACAGGCAGCCGGAGCCTAGAAATCAAGCCATGTGCTACAAAGGACAGGGCTGGAGAAGTGACCCAAGCCCTTGGAGGAGCCCGGAAGATCGTGAGTTGGATCCCAGATATTGGACAGTTGGAGTTTAAATTTTGCTTTTGATTATAACTGTGCCCTGATATCTTTCCCTCTTGAAGGAAGAAAATATTTTAGTGGATCCCACAGTTAAGAGACTTTTAATTGTAAAAAGACTTTGGATTTTAAAAGATATTGGATATTTTTAAGGATCGAACTTTTAATATGTAAAGACTGTGGGACTTTTAAAATTATTTAGATCTTGGGGATAAGAACTAAAGGGTTGAGTCTTACTAGTGATGTGTTTGTGTGTCAAGNTGACAAGGGGTCAATTGTACTGGCTAGTTTTGTGTCAACTTGACACAGCTGGAGTTATCACAGAGAAAGGAGCTTCAGTTGGAGAAATGCCTCCACAAGATCCAGCTGTAAGGCATTTTCTCAATTAGTGATCAAGGGGGAAGGTCCCCTTGTGGGTGGTGCCATCTCTGGGCTGGTAGTCTTGGTTCTATAAGAGATCAGGCTGAGCCAAGCCAGGGGAAGCAAGCCAGTAAGAAACATCCCTCCTTGGCCTCTGCATCAGCTCCTGCTTTCTGACCTGCTTGAGTTCCAGTCCTGACTTCCTTGGTGATGACCAGCAATGTGGAAATGTAAGCTGAATAAACCCTTTCCTTCCCAACTGCTTCTTGGTCATGATGTTTGTGCAGGAATAGAACCCCTAAGACAGCCAGGATGGAGAGGAGGTAGGGTATGGGGATTAAGACACACTGGTCTGGAAAGTTCTATATGAATTCATGAACTCAGTTTAGGAACACATTTTTTTAAGAAGTGCCAAAGTGACTCACAAGATTGAAAGAATAGAATTTAAAAATTAAGTGTTCACTACATCTCTTTCATTCAAACACTTAATTTATTTAACTCAAATCCATACTGTTGCCAGATATGTGATTTAAAATCATGAGGTTGTGGGACTGGAGTGGGTCAGCATCTAAAGCGCTTACTGATCTTCCGTAGGACCAGAATCCAGACCTCAGCATCCGTACCAGGCAGTTCACTACTGCCTGGAACCAGCTCAAGGTCCCGATCCCATCATCCACGTCAAGGGATCTGACACTGGCTTCTGTGGTCACACACACACACACACACACACACACACACACACACACACACACTGATTCATACACATATATAAAAATATAATCTTCTTTAAAAAAATTCAACTTATACAATAGATAGGACAAAAAGCTTTAGGCACACTGTTGCTCAATATGGCGAATATGCACAAATATATTGTATATTAAAAAAATACTATTTCAAGAAGACTATGGATTCTACCCTTCTCTTTATTTATTTTGTATGTATATGTGCACATATGTGTCATGGCAAGCCTGTGGGAGTCGGGATAACTTGGAGTCGATTCTTCCCTTCCACTGTGTGGGTCCCAGGGACTGAATTCGGGTAACCATTCTTAGCAGCAAATGCCTTTACCTGCTGAGTCACCTTGCTGGTTCATATTTTTAAATTTATTCTTTGACAACTTCAAACATGTAAACTATTTTTCAGGTTACATATCAATAAAACTATTTAATCTGAAAAGTCCAATAAACTATTTTGATTATATTCCTACCCCATTACCTCTTCCCATCACCCTGACGCTTCTTCTGGGTCTCTCTGTTCTTTTTAACTTGCATGGGTTGTTTGTTTGTTTGTTGTTTGTTGTTTTTTAAGGTGGACCGCTGAGTTTAATTAGGATTGCTTGTATATTTGAGGACGTTATTTACTAGAACACGGGCAACTTACCAGTTGCTACACCACTGAAGAATGATGGTTCTTCTCCTCTAGCAGCCTTCAAATGCCAATAACATGTCAGCTGGGTGTTGGGGGGACTCAGGAGTGCTCCCCTCTCATCTGTACAGGGATGTTGCTGGGCTTCACCTTGTGCAGGGAACCACAGTTGCTGTGAGTTCATAGTGTAATGGCCACACTAGGCTATGAGATGGCATTTCACAGTATTCCTCCCCAGGCCCCAGCTCTTCCATTTAAACTGAGAGGGGATGTGACAGCATTCTGTTGTAGAAAGAGCACTGGGGTGCAGTTGGGGCTGCCTACCTTACAACGTAAAGGTTGTTACCGAGGAGAAACAATGACAGATTTTAAAATGTCCAAGTCACTGGTGACTTAGCACTTACAAAGGTACCAAAGATATGCATTAGAGTAAGGACAGCCTTGAAATGGATGTTTTGTGAAAACTGAATATTCGCATGCAAATCTTAGACAGTACACCCCCTCCCAACTCAACTCAGAGCAAACAAAGATATTAATGTAAGACACGAAGAAACAGGAAACACTTTAAGACGCTGGCAAAACTAATTACTTAGGAAAAATAGAGCAGGCACAGGCAGAGCTGACATTTTGCTGCTTGTTAGGAGAGTGTTAGCATGGGTAAGCACTGCAGTCCAGCGTCTACTACCAAAAATAATAAGTAAATGCATAAAAGCAAAATTTAACAAAGTTTGTTCCCTGTCATTTGCAGCAAAGTGGGTGGGACTAGAAGCATCTGCCTAGCAAAGCAAAGAAGCAGTGCCTAGAACAGACTGTATGAAATGGGAGTTTTCTTGGCAAATTAATCACTGACAAAGGATTAACATCCAAAACAGACAAGGATCTGTCTGTTTTGGATGTTAATCATGTAGTGTAAAAACCAATAAGAAGAAACACAGGTGAGGACCGGAGAAATGGCTCAGTGGTTATGAGCACAAGCTGTTCTTGCAGAGGTCTGGGGTTTAGTTCTCAGCACCCCTGTTGAATGGCTCAGGGCTGCATGTAACTCCAGGTTCAGAGGATCTGTCACCCTTTTCTGGACTCTAAAGGCACGGAGCTTACATGCACAAGCACACAGACATACCCTTATGCTTATAATTAAAAAGAAAAAGAAAACCTTTAAGAAAAGCTATATTGGCAAATGTGTTGGTAGATACTTCTCAAAAGGATGTGGTCTCACCACTCAAGTAACCAGATAGTCTAACAAAACATATTCAACATCACTGGGCATCAGAAAAACATGTCAAGTCCACAGCGATCTCTCGAGTCACCTCAGCTGGAATGGCTGATATGAAGCACACAGAGGCTAATAAGTGCTAATGAAATGGACAGAGAAGGAGCCTTTATATACTGTTAATGCAGTGTTCATTACTGTAGCCACTACTATACTATATTCCTATAGCCTCTATGTTCTTGCATATACTACTAGATTTATCTCATTATCCAGCTCTCCTACTTCTGCATGTACTTTAAGGCAAACAGTAATAGCATAAAATGATACTTTGCACAGCCCTGTGTATAGCTGTACTATTTACAGTAGCTAAGATCTAAGATAAACAGAGAATCAGTGGATGGTCGAGTGAAAAAAAAGTGTGGCATAAATATTCACAATGGGATATTATTCAGTCATCAAAAGAATGGTACACACCCAGAAGCCGGGGGTGTCACTCAGTGGAGGACTGCACGCTTACTCTGTGTTCAATCCCAGCAGTAAATAAATCTGAGAAGAAAAGAAATGCTATCTTAACACTTGTAAGATGGATGGAACTACAGGACATTGAGTGACACAAGCCAGACACAGAAGATGAATACTGCATCTTCTCTCCACAGGTAGATGCTTAAAACCATTCATCATACTACAGAACAGTTGTTACTAGAAGGGAATGTTGTGGATAGCCCAGGGGCTAATTATATTTGATGTTAATTCCATTCTCCTGTGAGTGGCTGGGAACAAGGAATGAGTCAGCACTCAGGTGATTTCCTGTAAACCTGCTTCCCACCTTAATTTGTAAAATAAAGGAGAGCTGATGATTGGGTAGATAAAAGGGAAGGTAGAGTGGAAGGTGGAGGAGAGAAGAAGAAAATGGAAGAGGGAGAGGATGCAGCGGAGGAGGTGAAGGGAAACGAAATTTAAGATGAAATTTAAGACCTGTGATTCATGTAACTTATGTGAAATAGTCCAGAGAGTTGTTTGTGAGCTTAGAAGCCTGAGGCTGAGAACCTAGCGGAACAGGCTCCGGGCATGTCCAAGCAGGCCTGCCGTTAAAATATTCCTGGGGCCGCCTGGCCATAAAGATATAAAGGGAACGCAGGAACATGTCCAGGCTATCTTGGCTGAGTCATCAGCCACCTAGGCGGGCACCTCCTTCTGCCCATTGCCCTCCTGACATAATTTGAAGTTACACATTAACCAGATGTTCCGCTGACCTAGATAAGCTTCCGGCCCTCGGGATTCCTGACACCCTGACTTGCACGTACTATTCTGCTGATGTGTAATCATTCTGCTGATGTTTAAATGAACCAATCGTGTGAAACCACGCCAATTCCTCCTAGCCCCTGACCCTCTCCCTATAAAAACCCCTAGCTTTCGAGCCTCATGGTTGATTCCTCTGTCTCCTGCGTGAGATACGTATTGGCCCGGAGCTCTGTCATTAAACTTCCTCGTGTATTTGCATCAAGACGGTTCCTCGAGTTTCCTTGGGTGGGCCCTTTCTCGAGACTCGAGCAGGGGGTCCCTGAGAGGGGGTCCTACAGAGGAAGAAGGAGAAAAGCTGAGCAGAAGCACATGGCCTGGAGAAACCACAAGTTCTAAGGGGTCTCATAAGCTGTGGAAGATGGTAGTATAGCGGTAGATCTGCCCAATCTAGGTGCGCAGCATGTAATCATATTAACTGTGTTGTGTTTTCCTTGCCGGGGCATATTTGGGAGGAGATTTACCACAACAAGGGAAGATTTGAGGAGAGGGATAGCAGCAGAAGGTTGGAGAGCAAGGACCAAAACACTGATGGAAGTGGCAAGCTCTCCAGCACACTCGGCAACTGTGGTTCACAATAACCTACAATAACCTACAGGTTATCTTTTTTATAGATAACGCTGAGAGGAGTCTAAACAAAGTAACCATAAGATCGAAACCTTAGTAACACAAGTTTAATCAGCACACATTGTAAACATGTATTGAAACTTCACAAAGTAAGTATGTTACCGGTACTTGTTGATAAAAAGTATTCTGGTGTCAAACATGAAAACCTAACTATTCTGATCTGGTCATTGTTGGGAATTGGTTCCAGTGCTTTTTTTTTTTTTTTTTTTTGGCCCCCAAAAGTCATGCTTCCAGATCTGAGTGTCCCTGCCCCCTAGCTGGCTTCGATTGATACTAAAGAACTACCACACAGCCAATGCCTGGGCAAGAAGACAGGGTGAGACTTTTAGATTACACAGTCAAGAGACCGAGATAGAAGGGAAGAAGAGGAGAATCGGCATGCCTCAGAGGGAAAGGGATGAGATTTAAGAGCTGCATTAGAAAATTCATCCAGTAATGTGGGTGGGAAGGAAAAACAGCCCCATGGGAGGGTAGCTTCCCAGAAGCACACGACCCACCAGAAGCCAAAGTGGTTTAACTGCTACAGGTTATTACATATTGTACATATTGGCAACATGAAGTAAATTACCACACTGTATCAATATCTGTCTCTATCTATCTATCTATCTAAACTTAAAACCTTCATCATGGATTGTGTGTGTGTGTGTGT
>NC_034604.1:28612972-28625597 GCF_900095145.1 Mus pahari | reverse complement strand
CCCCCCCCTCTCTCTCTCTCTCTCACACACACACACACACACACAATCTGATTAGACTGTCTTTTCTGAGCAAATCTTTCAATTTATGCTATGCACATTTTCAAAATAGATAACCAAGGAGAGGCTTTTATGGAGATAACTAAAAATAAAAGACATACCCTCTGAATTAGTCCCCAAACAGCCAGATTCTGGAAGGGTAATGCTTCCCATGTGACAGCTATAATGGAAATTACAGCTATTTCCCCCCAATTGTTGCCATCCTTCCATTCTTTCCTGCCTTCTCAGTGGGTGTGCCCCAACCCATCCCAGTCCCCACAGACTGGCTAAGGGAAGTTCTGATAGAAAGCCCCCATGCCTGTGTACAGGTGAATGTGTATTACACTGAATGCTGGACTCAAAGTAATCCAACACATTGTTTTCCTAGGACAGTGACATAAAATGAAAACAGTAGCTTAAAAAATATGCCTGAGGAAAGCAGAACAAAGCCACTTATGGCCGGAGAAGCACAGAGCCAGCAGGTGTGACATGACAGGGCTGCAGGAAGAAATGCACCTGCCAAAGCCACCCGGCCTTGGGAAGGCTCGGTGCCACTCTTGCCAAAGGTCATGTTCTCCAACATTTACTGCTCCAGCTAGTTTGCAAACCATTGAAGATGAGAATGCTAATGAGAAAAACTATTAATTTTGTTGTTGTTGTTAAATAATCAAGTTACTGTTTTCTGAGAATGTATACTGTAAACAATGAAAAATTACATCACTGAGTTTCAACAAAGCATGACTTTTATTCTTCTAGGAGTTTTATTGTATGTTATTTCCTTTCCTAAAACCAGAGAGTTTTTTTTTTCTTCTACTTTTAAATGTTTTGACAGTTTCATATATGTATATAATGGGTTTTTGGTACTTTCCCTTCCTCCTCCTTTCCATTGTTCTCCCTTTCTCTTGCTTAAACCCGCCTTCTTCCTAAATTGTTTCTCTCTTATTGACTTTGTATGTGTGACCCACTGAGTTTAATTAGAGCAGTCGGCAGGGGCTTTGGTGGGAGATTGCTTACTGTAGCATAGCAACTTATCAGTGGCTACACCACTGAAACATATGACATCTCTTCCCCAGCAACCATCACCACCAATAAACTCTCAAGAAAAGAATGGGCCCTATGAGCCCCATCTGTGATACAATATTGACAGATCTGTGTGTGATAACCACAGCTCTACTGGGCACATGAAGAAATCAAAAACACTTTAGTATTGAGTGAAATGCCATGGTGAGCTTCTTTTCTGAAGTGACCAGAGAGTGGTTTTAATTTGAGACGAGATCCTACTGTGTTTACCTAGCTAGCCTCAAACTCTTGGGTTCAGGTGATCCTCCTGATTCAGTCTCCTGGAAATGTGGTGGTCATGCTGCCCAGCTCAGGGAACTTTCTTAAGAAATCATATGCTCTGATAGCTTCTCTGGAGATGCTTGCATGTTTCAACCCTTGAAGAGTGTGATGGTTTACCTCAGTAGTCGATTTAAAGAGACCTAGCCTCCCCTGGGAGATGGCCTCTGAGCATAACCATTTTCTGTTAAATCACAAGCATGCTCATCATGGCTAATGTACAGCTACACTAAAGTATTGATTTATTGTCTCCAGCCTCTCCTGTTCTATACCTCACTACCACAGTTGAAGGGAAATTTATATGCTTATATGCCCATAATATACCATTTGAGCTGTGCAGTAAGTCGTACAGAGTCAAGTGTGTTATCCAATTCCCTCCCGAGACAACCTCTGTTGCTTTGATGTGATTGTATCTGTAAAATCATACCCACATAAACTGTAGCATAATGCACATTCTCATCTAGGGTTTCTTGAGAAAATTAAGCTTTCATAGCCTACAGCATTCATTGTACATAATATATTTAATTCTTTGCTGAGCACCAGGAATGGTTTTTGATTACATGTCCCATGGGAAAGAATCATAGATAATTTTGTGTGTTCTGAGGCGCAAAGGCAAAACTCAGTGCTATTTGTTGTGATAAAAGTTAAAATGGAGACTTCGCACTAATGATACCGTATTTGACTCTTTCTCGTCCCCTCTGTAGGCTATGGGGATTTCCCATATTTTGTATGGACTGGTGTTTCCATTGGTTTACTGTGTCTGGGTATCACTCTATTGTATGAATAGACCATTGTTTATAGGCTGATTCCCCCTTGATGAGTATATGGAACATTTCCAGTTTAGGGATAACTTGAATAAGGCTGCTGTGAGAAGATTTGTAATGTCACTTGGCCATAAATGTATGCACTATTTTCTGGCCCAGAAGTGCAGTTCCGTGTGTCTGAATCTAAGCTTAACCTGTCTGGCTGCTTTAAGTGTCTTAAATTGTTGTATAATTTAGCCAGGGACAGAAGAGGTCATACTCTGGGATAACACAAGACAAATTTGATCCAATGGCATCTTTAGAAAATAATACAGGAAGAAATATTGAAGGCACTGTATTTTATTAACATTTGTACAAAGTATTGGGCTTCATTATGATATTTCATAAGTGCATCATAATATATTTCAATCATCTTCAGTGCCTTATCATCATCTCCTGCCTCCCCTTCTCTGTTCCCCATTCCTTTTCTCCCAAGTCCTTCTTCTGTGATCATGCATTATCTCTATTTTTCTTTACATATTATTGTCACTTATACTTACATGTAAATGTATAAATACACCTGCTGAGTCCATTAAGCATTGCTCACTTGGGCTGACCATCTGTCACTGGGTAACCAGATGAAGGAACTTTTCCTTGGAAAGAACTGTTTTCTTCTCCTCTTAGTCATTAAATGCCTATTGTTCTTCATTTAGGGGTGGAGCCTTGTGAAATTTCCTCCATCTGCTCTGACATGGCTACTGGTGTGGCCATTATGTAGGTCTTGTTTAGGCTACCATATAGTTGATATTTTCACAGATACAACCCCCCACGTTCTATTTAGAAGACAGTCTCTTAGGAGTCATATTGGTTCTCTGGCTCTTATTAGTCTTCCCAGTCCCTTTTCTAAGATATTTCCTGAGCCTTAGATAAGAGATTGTGTTGTAGATATATCAGCTACAGCACATAATACTTCTAGTATGCACAGAGGACTCAACATCCTATTCCACAGATGTTTGCTCAGCCACATTTGTTGCTGCTGTATCAACAAAGAGGAAATAGAAACAGCCTAAATATCCTTCAATCCTTGATGAATGGATAATGGAAATGTGGATTCTATTCAGTTATAAAGAAATAGGAAATCATGAACTTTTCAGGCAAACAGATAGAACTAGAGAATCCTGTACAGAGGAAGGAAACGAAGTCCCAGGGAGACCATCAGCACATGCTCTCTTTCAATTCTGGTTCCTACTCCAAATCTTCAGATGTAAATGTACAGTTGTGAGTAAACACAGAAGCCAGCAAAGTGAGAAGAGACCAGTGGTCAGGTAAGGATAGGGAAGGCGTTCTAGAGAAGAGAATAGCTGGACATACATGCTTTGAAAAGAGAAATTAGAAAAATGGGAGGTATTAACTGATGAAGGAAAGGGAGAGATGAAGGGAGGAGGGAAGAAGGATGAATAACAATGCTTGAAAATCTCATAGGAGCACATTATTTTATATTTATCTAAAATAGCATTATATATGTATACATACATGTATATATGTGTGTGTGTGTGTGTGTGTGTGTAATGCAATAAATATACATGTATGGGTATGAGTATGCTATACTATATAATATGTATTATAAAGTATATGTGTATACATATATGTATATGTATACCATGTCTCTCTCTATATCCTATACAAACACACACACACACACCGAGACAGACACAGACACACACACAGACACAGACACAGACACACACACACACATATATATACATGCATATGTACACCATGATTATATTTATATCTGTATCTGTATCTATATCTATATCTACATAATGTTATACTATTTAGGAGAATAGTGCTTCCCACAAAGAACCATAGTCTTTCCAACAAAACCCACAGTTCCAGGCATGAGAAGCCTCTTTGTGAGTTATTGGTCAGAGGAACCCAAGAGCTTCCAAAATGATATAGGCTGTTGCTATTGCCTTTAGTTGTTTCCCAGAATTTGAAGACATCATATTTCAGACACAGGACATTGGAGGAACTGAGCTGATACTGACTTGGATGCTGCCACCCCTAGGACTAGCATTCACTGTGTTGGAAGATGCTATGTAATCTGTTGAGGAAAAAAATTCTTAGCATCTGTAATACTTACAAAACACAATGACCTTCAGGAGGAAGATAACCCCAAAGGTATCTTAGTGGCACTTCTATCTTAGGGTAACAAAGCTGTCTAATTGGATGTAATGCCCACTTAATGCAGGGAACTCATGCCTGGTAACCTAAGCCTAGCCAATTCCCCATAGCTGGTGAGGTCAAGGACGAGAAGAGAAACTACTACTGCCGTTTTCCTATACTGTGTAATTCTTCATACTCATTCTAATACCCACAGAGTGTAGCTCTCACCCCTCAACAAAAGAAGGTTTTTTTTGTTTTTTTTTTTTTTTGTTTGCAAGAGACAGTGACCATTACAGAGCCACACTGGTCAAACTAAAAGAAAGAGAACAAAGATGCATCACTGTAGAGATGAAGACTATCTGATGACTTTAAACTTCAGCACTGGCCCTAGGGTCTTCTTTGTAGAGAGTAAAACAAAATTTATGCACGGTGATTTTGAATCTAACCTAGAGCATATTTTTATTCATCTTTGTTGTACTCTTAACTCCTCCAATAGATTAAGACAATTCCTCTCTATTAATTATTCTTAATAATAAAATTACCTCCAGATTTCTTAATATTATTACTATTATTACTATTACTATTACTATTATTATTATTATATTGACTTTTCAAGACAGGATTACTCTGTGTAGCATTCTCGGCTGCCTTGAAGCTCACTCGGGATCAGGCTGGTCTGCTGCCTGCTGCCTGCCTCTGCCTCCTGAGTGTTAGAATCAAAGGCATGCACCACCACCAAGCCTCACTTCCAGATTTCTAGAGCAAACAATTTTGATGCCTTGGTTTCCACCCTGTGGTTTGAGTAAAACAAAGCACCCAGTTACCACCGTTTCCCTTGTGCGGTCAAGACCAAGAAGGAACATCTAAGTAATGGCTACTCCATTTGCTATAGAATATGATGTTAACCTAATATTTTAATGAATGTGAGTAATGCTGTTCCTCTAACAAGGAGAGGTTCATAGGGCTACTCTGCCCTTGACTAAAGAACTAATTTTTAACCCAAGAATATAGTATTTAGAGGACATACAGAAACTTCTTTTTAAAAAATAAAGGAAAGGTGAAAGCTTGGAGAATGAAGTCAAGCACACATGTATGATAACATGCACACATGTATGCTAACACAAGTCTCAGATTACTGGTTAATTTCCCTACATGACTTGTTTTTTGCAAGTTCTTTATAATTAAGTTTTAATAAGTTTTAATTAAGGAAGAATTATCTAGAGGACTCTCAAGTGGCTCAGAAACACTTAAAGGAATGTCCAACATCCTTAGCCACCAGGGAAAAAACAAATCAAAACTATGTTTAGATTCCATCTTACAACTGTCAGAATGTTTAAGGTCAAAAACACAAGTGACAGTTCATGTGAGGATATGGAGCAAGGGAGACTCCTCCACTGCTGGTGAGAGTGAAAACTTGTGCAGCCACTCTGAAATCAACATTGAGGTTCCTCAGAAAGTTGGGAATTAATTACTTGAAGATCCAAATATAACACTTGGGCATATACTCAAAGGATGCTACATCCTATCACAAGGACACTTGCTCAATAATGTTCATTGTGACTTTATTCATAGTAGCCAGAAACTGGAAACATTCTACAGATGTCCTTTAACAGAAGAATGGATAACGAAAATGGGGTACATTTACACAATGGAGTATTACCCCGCTGTTGAATGAAATGACACCATGAGGTTTGTAGGTAAATTGACGGAACTAGAAAAACAAAATCATCCTGAGTGAGAGATCCCAGGAAAACAAATATGGTGTGTATTTACTTATAAGTAGATATTAGCCATTAAGTAAATAATAAACAACTGTAATCTGTAGACCCAGAGAGGTTGTGTAAAATGGAGGGGTATAGAAGAAATGTATGGAGATAGGAACTAGAACAGATTTTATTGGTGGAATGTGGGCAAGTGAGAACAGGAGCAGGAGGGATCAGGTTGGGGGGTTATAATGGAGGGAGAGAGCACAGGGAGAGACATCTGGAATTGAAGGACATTTGGGGGTGGTATGGAAACCTAGTGCAGTGGAAACTTCCTGGAATATGTTTAGGTTGCCCTAATGAGGTCTCCTTGTAATGAGACTATGGAGTCTCAACTGGCCATCTCTTGTCACCAGGTAAGACTATGAATGGCAGGACTGAGTTGCATTTGATTGGAGCATTGGCCAAAGAGGTTCCATGGAAATCTGCAGACAACCCAGGATGATACTAATACAAAGGATTGCTCTCCACAAACTTATGGTGGGGTCCCATCGCCAAGGACAATATCCACAAAATGCATTGAACATGGAGAAGTCCAGCTGATGCCTGGATGAATCTTCCAGTTTCTACATTCTTGTCTCTTTGGTGTGAGAAGCTACTCTGCAAGTGACCAAGAGAGAAACAAGAAAACCAACCCAGCTACAAAACATTTGACCTACAATCTGTCATGCATGCAAAATAGGCTAAGACAATGGTGACCCAGAACTTGTGGTAGTAACCAATCAATGTTTGATTTGACTTAAGACCCTCTCCATGAGAAGGAACCCATGCCCTACATTGCTTAAGTAGTCTAGAACCAGAGAGTAGATAGATTTTCCAGAGACCTAGGGTGCACCCAAACACTCCTGGTTTTAAAAAATCAATAAAATGATTCTTAATGATCTTCCGCTGTATTAATAGATGAATACCTTATCCAGTCATTGTCAGAGAGGTTTCCTCTGGCAGTGGATGGGAAGAGAGGCAGAGTCCATAGGCAGACATTATTTAGAGAGAGAGTCTAAATTGGAGGTCTCCATCAAATATCTCCCCTCAGAGCTTAGGGAATCCTACAGAAGAGGAGGCAGAAAGATCATAAGAATTATAGTGGGTGGAGGATACCAGGAGAACAAGGCCCTCTGAGTGAACTAAACAAGGCACATCATACGAGCTCACAGAGACTGAAGCAGTAATCACGGGGCCTACATGAGTCTCCACCAGGTCCTCTGTGTATGTAGTTATCATCATAGCTACGAACTTAATACCTTTGTGGGACTCCTGACTGAGAACAAGTGGGTCTCTGACTCTTTTGCTTGCTCTTGGGACGCTTTTCCTTCTGTTGGGTTGCCATGTCCAATTTTGACATGACAGTTTTTTGCTTCATCTTATTATATTTTATTGTGTCAAAAACTAGAAAGCAGTATCACAAACGTCGAGAAGTCTCAAGACTGTGTCGGCTTTATTTGAATACAAATAAACAAAGAACTTCAAGTAGATCCTGTGGGTATCTCCAACATGCTGTTTAAGAGACACGAAGCAGCAGTAACCATTAATAACAAGGCAATGCTGCTCAATCCAAAGTTGTTGTTCTGTGAGATGGACTAATTCATATTATGGTTATTAATAGATAATGAAAAATTGTCTTTTCACTAAAATAACTTATCTATGGTGCTGTGTTAAGGCAATTTCACTTGTGTTCTTCAAGAGAACTGTACTACTATCCTGGAACAATAGATCCCTATCTGTGTGCTAATGACTGTCTGGATGAAGCTATTACATTTCTGAGGCCATACACCTGTTCCTTGGTGGGGGAATGGCATGGCCTCATCAAATGCATACAGATGTTCCCTAAGTGCCATGAATGCATTGCAATTTATATATTGTAATTGGCCTTCTGGACTTCAGAAAGCTAGAATATTAGTTCAACAGAGGTTTTGTTTTGTTTCAGTCTTTTGCTTGTTTTGTTTGTTTGTTTTTTGAGGATAGCTTTACCTTAATGACCAAAATAATCCTAAAATCATTTACTTACATTTAGTGATAGAGGATAGATAAAATGTCAAATAAATACTTAAATAATATTTCAAAACTATCTAATAACTCTAAATTTAAAATAAAAAGCAACCTCTTCAATTCTGATTTTTTGTTGAGCACTGTAAAAATAAACTCTTGACAGGATTTGAAGCAATAATTTAAAAAACCGCAACTTGAGTACAACTGAAGAATTGCATTCAGTTGTAAGACATTACTTGTAAGTTTTCACACAGCGATTCTATTGCATATTCTAGATCTAGGAGTTTTGTGTTAGAGTGAAGGAGTCTGAAGCACTTTCCAGTTTTAAACTCCAGTGAACTTGTAACATTGACAAGTCCTCTAAAACATTCCCCTATTACTGTGTCTCATAATATTATATTTAACAATCTGTAAACTATTTTAAAGAATTATTTATTTATCTTATGCATATGCATAAAATCTTCAGACACACCAGAAGAGGACATTGGATTCCATTACAGATAGTAATGTGGCTGCTAGGAATTGAAC
Organism: Mus pahari; assembly: GCF_900095145.1. Taxonomy (NCBI): domain Eukaryota; kingdom Metazoa; phylum Chordata; class Mammalia; order Rodentia; family Muridae; genus Mus; species Mus pahari. The sequence continues at coordinate 28,617,034 of NC_034604.1, read as the reverse complement.
TCAGGACCTCTGGAAGGGTTCTTAACCACTGAGCCATCTCTCCAGCCCCATCTATACGCTATTTTAAGGGGAAACTTAAAAATCATTCTACAACCACGAATTTTTGCTCAGTGTCTATAACTCATGTCATAGAAAGCAAATTCTTGTGGATTTTGTCTTCATTTTGGTTTCCACTGAAATAGGGAAATGCTGACTTTTCTTGGCATAATAAGATTCTGCTTTTAAATATGCCATTAGTACATATCTATTTATATAATACATATATTCAAAATATAGCATATTATGAAGCCTCTGGTCAGAAAATATTTGTTTTTAAATCTTTGTTCCTTGTTAGCTGTGTGTGCTGTCTGTGATTTCAGCCACATTATTTACATGGTAATCCACGGTCAGATTAGATGAAGTCAGCCCCAGTGGGGGTGTTTTCCCTACAGTTCCTGCTTCTGTGCTCACCATAATCTAGCCAATGATGTCACTCAAGCTTACCTATGTTTTGGAAATTCCCACTGGCTTATGCCCGATGACTTTTGCATCATCCTTTTTGCTTTAATAAGAATGTTCATTCCTTGGCTCTTTCAATTGCTGGGTCCATTTCGTGAGTCCAGCCTCAGTGCAATGTCACTGAGAAAGACCTTTCCTGACCACTTCTCCCATCAGTCTCCTTCCCGTTCTTCACCAGTCCTCTGTTGTTAGTATCCTTTATCTTCAAATGCCTTACTTACTTACTGCTTGTGTCTTCATGATTATTCGCAGCATCACGTGCCACCAGGACAGTGCAGTTGGATGGAATGTGTCCATCACTCTGAGCTGACTCACACCTTGTCTTTTCATAGTAGACAAATGCTCAGTACTTGCTGAAGTGATAAATGGTCCAGGAGTATAAGAGAGGTGCTGTGATGCTTAAGCCGACACTTGAAGGACCCTGATTAATAGATGAGTTCATGAAAACTCAAGATTAAGTGGAAGAAAGGTTTGAAGGGCTTTTCCACCTCTACTGAGAAAATATGTGTAAATGTGCGCACGGACATAAACAGAGCAGAAGATGTTCTCAACTTTCCAAGGGAGATGACAACTTCAATTTTAGATAAATCGAGCTTGTGCTGCTCTGGAAACTTTAGGTGGTGATGTCCTGGGGGCTCTTAGACAAGGAAAAGCAAGATAGAAAATTCTTTGTTAAGGCAAATTAGTACACACACACACACTGTCCCACCCCCAGCACACACACACTCATACATACACATTACACACCGAGACACACATACCAGATGCTGGGATTTTAGAATAATTTCCCTCTATTTATTTTAGACTAGCATTAAGCACTAGTATTATTTTTAAATTTTCACACCATAAATTAAATCAGTTTTAAGGCAAGAAGAGGATAAAATTTAATGTTTACAATGCTTGATTTTGTACGGTGGGGTAGCTGCACAGTTTTCCTCTGAGACAGCTTTTCCTCACTTCCTCTCTCTGCTTCACAGCCCCGCCCCCCTTCCCCCTTCCAGGACTAGCTTGACTTTTCCAGGGAATTTCAACCATTTCCAGATGTTGGGCAACATAAAAGATTATGATACTAGGATCTTCAAAGTTCTTAACTCTTACATTTACTTTTTAAATTTTAAGTACTTTGGTTTTTTTCATTGTATCTCATGGAACAGTGGCACTATGAATTATTCTTTAACAAAACTTTGCATCCATATTCACATTTTGTCAATTTCTTATGTCTTTTCCTTTCACTATCGACCTCGGTGACTCAGTTCTTGGTATTTTGTGTCATTGTTTGAGACAAACTGAGCCCCTTGCCAGGAGCGCACTTTCTGAGTTCTCTGTGTCTCTTGGTGGTGAGGCCGAGATTCCCCTTTGAGCAGCTTTCAGCAGCTGTGTAAATACAGCAGGGAAGCTCCGAGTAGACAGAAGCAGGGGCAGTTGGGAGTTATTTTCCCTTCCCTTCTGTGTTGTGGAATGCTGTCCTGAGAACCACGAACCGAACCATGAATTTCATTGGCACCTCCACAACAGCACCTTTCACACACACACATTTAAGGCTTTGAAGGTTGGGCAATGCTTTTGCCCTTGGTGTGTTAAAACAACAGTGACTTCTACTGTACAAGAGCCCAATTCTCATAACAACCGTGTGTTACAGGCCCTTTGCTCTTGTGTGTATTTGGTGCAAGGCAAGTGTGTTAGTTTCTTAGAATTGACATGACTTAACAAAATACCCCATACTAGATAGTTTAGACAACAGGCATATGCTCTTATAATTTTGCTATTAGAAAATCAACAGGATACTTACTTTGGCCTTTTTGGAAATCTCTTTGCCTGGTACATAGCTCTTTGCATCCTCTGTCTTCATGGGTTACTCCCTCTGCCTGTGTCTGTGTCTGCGCCTTAGATGTTTCTTTTTTAAAAGGATAAGCCACTTAGCCCTGAGACAAGGGTCCAACCACATGACCTCATTTGACCTTAATTATCACTTTAAAGAGCTTCTGTCTGAGAAGTCATAGTCCGAGTTACTAGGGTCTGGACTTCAGCATATAAAGTTGTAGGAGATATCATTCGCCCCTCAACAGAAAAGGAAGTATGAGGATGAAGGAGACAGTGGTAAGAATCTTACTCTAGGCTAGAGGTTAGAGCATTGCAGTATAGGCTATACCCGTTAACAGGCTGACAAAGAACCGCATTACGACCAATTCCTCTGCCCAAATTCATTTTCTCCTGAGTTTTGAGTTTCAGGAAAGGCCATTGCCATTCCAGCGGGAGCAAAGCCTAACTTCTGGCGCCATCTTAGCCCCGCTTCCAGCTTGGCTCTTGTGTGGTGTGAAGACCCTAAGGAGATCTGCAAGCCTGCCTGCATAATTAACTTGAATATTCCCTTCTTTCCCTGGCTCTCCAGCTTAATTTGAGCCATTCACAGTTACTCACTGGGATTAGCCAAATAATGTTTTTAACTGAGTTCACTCTTTCAGTTCCAACCCTCTTCCATATTCATATCCATATTCAGTTCATGTCACTTTCTGGTTAAATTTTTGCTGGGTTTGTATTGTGAAAAGGATTGCATCTGAATTCTGTAACTTGAGTATGCAGTATGATTCTACACCATCAGTTGGGTTGGTTGAGTTCCCATAATATTCTCACCCTCTCTAGTCTACAATCAAATTTGAGGATGTCAATTCCCGTTGACTAAATAATTAGGATCTATTTCTCAAAACTTTCTTCCTGGACTTGTGGGTTGTATGAGGAGAAAAAAAAAAAAACAAAAAAAAAAACCAGCAGGTGAAAAGCCAGAGTGTCATTAACAATGAGGAAAGAAAGGAGGCCTATCAGTGAAGGCATTAACAATGGCATAGTCTGCTTCCTGTGCAGAAAACAGACAATAAGGTCAATGTTACTATGTTACCTGACAAAGACAAGCTTAGAATTCTGCATGTAGGAACACAGAAACTTTCTAAATTGGACCAGGAGCTCAATGGTAGATTCCTGAAAGATACAGACTGGTGTGTGTGTGTGTGTGTGTATGTGTGTGTGTAGAAGTAACAAGGATTGAATCCAGATGTGTGCATGCTAAACACTTCCACTAAGCTATACCCTTCAACTCTAAGGTAAAATCTACCTCAGCCTCCATAGTGTAAAGGTTGCAGGAGTGACTCTCTGCACTGAGCATCTAAGCTAAAGTTTTTGAAAAGGCAAGAGGCAGCAAAATGAAGAAGGGGTCAAGGGAAAGGGGCAACGCGTGTGATGTATTGAGACTCACTGGGAAGGAACACATCATTCATTCTCATCAGAAGACTAGATGTAGCCAAGGCTAGAGTAGACATGATATGTCATCTAAGATTTATTCTAGAAATTTCTCTATAAGGCTTACTCTTATCATGTGTACAGTGCTAACTATATGTGAAACGCGGGCCACAATGTCACGTATGTAACTCTGTGGGATAAACCTCAACTGAAAGCTGCTGAAATGCAGACAAAAATATTAGACAATTACCCAAAGTTTCATAGATCTGTTTTTTTTTTTTTAAGATTTAGTTATTTATTATATATAAGTACACTGTAGCTGTCTTCAGACAC
>NC_034604.1:28607091-28612239 GCF_900095145.1 Mus pahari | reverse complement strand
TCTCTCTCTCTCTCTCTCTCTCTCTCTCTCTCTCTCTCTCTCTCTCTCTCTCTCTCTCCTTCGATTCTATCCAGGGGCCTGCACCCACTCCTACGGTCCACATGACTCAAGAGAGGCCCTTTCCACCCCAAGGAAAAGACCCGATTCTGATAGTGTAAGTCAGTTTTTCTCAACTAGGGGTAAGCTTGCCTCTCAGGAGGATTTGACAACATCTGGGCACATAGTAGGTTGCCACCATGTGTTTTCTACAGGCATTTAACGATGGGCAAATGTTTCCCATCGTTCACTGTTCCAGTAAAGATTCAGTGCATCCCACATTTGAGGTTTGAGACTTTCCTGTACAAAGACAATTGTTGGGAGACTTTGCTTCCTGAATTGTAATGGACCAGGATGGATCAGTTACACTCCATGATGCAAATGTTGAACTGTGGTCACTTTGGGGCTACAAGTGGCCTTTATCTTGTGAAAGAGCAAGTTGTGTCATGATTCAAAAGGAGAGCAAGCCAACTGCACATTCTGCAGGCTAGGCAGTAGTGAACAGGAGATAATAGTCAGGCAACCATGAAACAGTTATTGCTAAACTCTTATTCGAGGTGACCTGGTGTGAAGTCCTTTCTATTCTTGAGTAGTTAGTGCCATCCCTTAGAACCTAGAAGGGACTCAAAGGTGCTTGTTGAATGGTTATAATTGTTTTCTGGAACATAACAGATGACTGGGCTATGGTTTTGAGATAGCTTTCTTAAATATCTGTCACCCGATATCTATAGTTGCAATGATGAAAAACTAATATTTAATGAATCCAAAAATTGTCCTGGTTTTCAAAAGACACCTTAGGGTAATTGTGTCTGTGTAGAGGCAGTGTGTGTATGTGTATTTGTGCTTGTATGTGTGTTTAGATGTTTATGGGCTCACGTGTGGTGTGAATGTGTGTGTGTTTGTGTTTGTGTGGTCTATGTGTAGGACAGAAGTCATGAATAACTCAGGAAGGCTACATCCATGGAAGCCTCTGCACACACTGTAAGCAGCTTGATGCATCCAAGAACTTTCTTCCCCACCGCTTGGTGGGACAGTCTCTCCCCCCACCCCAGCCTTTGTTTAATGGTACAATCAAGCTGTGGAGGGGATGGGGGAATTCAAAGCTTCCCTTTCCATAGAGGGAGGTGTGAAATTCATTTACCTCTTGAGTTTTATGAACCCCAACTCCAATGTAAATGTTTCAATTCAGAGAGAGCTGCTATATGACAAGTATTATATCTTGTCTGTTTTTTGTCTATCTATCTATCTATCTATCTATCTATCTATCTATCTATCTATCTATCTATCATCTATTGATCCATTTATTTATTTATGTGACTGAAGAAATATTTTTATTTATCTATTACTTGAGAGTCTTACCTGTACCTGACCATGCTTACCTCCCAGCCCTGCTGGTGCCCCTCCTCTGGAACCCGCCCAACCCCTACCATAAAAGGGAAGGGTTGGGGAAGAAAAACTTAGTACATTTTGCGTTGTCCGTATACTCACCGGAGCATGGCCACATTCCTAGTGGGCAGCTTCACAAGGGAGCATGAATCTTTCTCTGCATCCACACCAGAAGCCATCGACTGAGGAGAGCTCTGCCATGGCCAGAGAGGAGCCTGCACCACAGCCAGCCAGCGTGGGGGAGGGTTGGGGCCAGCTCTCTGTTGCCCACAACACCACTGAGCCCCTGCCTCAGCCATCAGGGGGATGGAGTGGGGGGAAGACAACTCTCCTATGCCCGTGAATTGATATCAACAAGGCATCAGGCAGTAGCCCAGACATCCGATGTCTGCATTCGCTTCAGTAGTAACACTGACTTCAGATATCAACAGCCTCTGGTCCACCCATGGCCCTCAGCAACTGAATGGACCTAAGGCCTCAACATAGCCTCAGGTGGCTACACAGGCTACTCCCATCAGCATGAGGCAGTGAAGCCCAAGGACATCACCAAGGCATTAGTCAACAGCACAGACCATATACGTCCACTGGGATCTCAGACTTCACGCCACCTGGAGCAGCGGCATGGACCACAGAAACCAACAGGGCCTCTGGCTGCATCACAGACCACGGGTGGTCCTTCTTCGAGGGAGTCCAATCCAGAAAGTGAACCTTTCCTCATCTCTGGGCTCTTGTTGCCCAGAGCCAGGGGCAAATCCCACAGTCACGTGCCATGTTCCGGGCTTGAGTCTGCGTCTGTTAAGTTCCAGACTGTTGAACCCCATCCATCCCACAGACCTTACTGGGCAAAGAGATCATGTGGACCTCAGGCCTCTCACCATCTGGCACCATCCTGTCTCCAGCTGGGCCTCTCTCCATAGCGTGTGCACAGGGCTCTGTTTTTCTATCTGCCGCTCTCTGTCCCCAAACACTCCTGGGGGATAAAATGACAGCCACATTTTCAAAGGAGTCAGAGCTCTTCTGGGCTTCCCAAGCATCCTACATGTGTCTTTCTGAAAGGTACTTGTTGCTCAAGTTGCTGTTGTAGTTTGAAAAGCACTCCAGTCTTCCAATAAGCTTGTAGTTATTTTAGAATTATGCTTGTAAACGATTACTTTTCAAGGTTTGTTATTTCTGTATCCAGTGCTTGACTCAAAAAGAAATTAACAATCTATAAATATACGGCTTAAACTTGAGTTTTGTAAATGTGTCTCTTTTTTTTTTGTTAAAATGGAAAACACTGCTTTTAATGACTAGGGTAAAATGTACATAGCAAAATTAGAAGACATTGGGAACCTTTATCCAGTGACACCTACCCCCCCACCCCGCCCACTCAGCCCCCGCGTCTCTTCCCTCTTGTCTTTTCCCCCTCAGGAACTTGGCAAGGCAATTTAATTAGGAACTATTCTTCACTGTGAAACCTTCGACAGTTACCATAGTATGATAGCCTGCTGTCCTGGCAACGCCACCAGTTTGTTGCAACATTTTTAGCTATTACTTTACTAGGAAAAGATCAATTTTTACATGAATTTAAAAGACAAAACAGATCCCCCTCCCCCCAAGAAACCCACAACTATAGGAAAGTTGATCTACAGGGGCTGAGCATGAGAACTTTGAAAGCCTTGGGGGAAGAAAAGCTCTGGGGTCGAGCGTCTCTGTTTGCACCCACCAGGCAGCCCTTCTCGTACAGTCAGTGCGCGCGCAGGACTGAACGTGTCCGAGTGCGCGCGTGTGATTGTGCACGCGACCGTGCGCGTGTGCGTCCTCCTGCCCGCAGCCCCTGACCCCGCTGCGCCAGCCTCGCGGGTTCCAGCCTCGGGCTTTCCCCGCGCGGGGGCGATCGCCGCGGGGAGCCCGGACCAGCAAGAATGGGGGCCTCCGTGCGCTCCCTGATGCTGCCGTGGGCACCATTTTCTGCTGTGCTCAGGACAGGCACATAAAAGGGAAGGCGGCAGGGCCGTGGCTGTCCCGGTTCCCTCAGATGCCCCGGCCGCAGGTTTATTATTACAGTAGGGCTGCGCCGCCTCTCCTTGGCGGGCCGCCTCCGCGCCTGGCACGCCCCCAAACCGCCGCCTCCGCCTCCTTATTTGTCTGCAAAGCCGCCGCGCGGCGAGGCAGAGAGCCCGCCAGAGTGCGCGCTGCGCTCCCGGGGCTGCTCGGCGCGGTCCCCTCCCCCCCCACCCTCCCCCGGGGCCCTGTGCCCTACGGCGGCGACGGCGCGGGTGCGGGGGCCGGGGAGCGCGCGCGTGTTGGCCGCGCGCCCACGGGGCCGCGAGCCGCCGATTCCTGCCGAGTAAGCAGTCTGGCTCCGCGGTGGCAGCAAGGCTGGGGCGCTGGCCGCGCGCCAGCTCCATCAGAATTAGCTCATTGTTCACTAGTACACTAGCAGAAGAGAGGGGAGGAGGTGGGAGGAGTTTGGAGGGAGAGAGAGAGAGAGAGAGAGAGAGAGAGAGAGAGAGAGAGAGAGAGAGAGAGAGAGTTGAGATTGAGAGACTGATTTAAAGAGAGACACGAGACACACACACACAGTCTTGGAGAGAGCGCGCAAGGCAGGGAACCCTTCCCCTCCTTTTCCGAGGCTGCACTTCTTGGAAGTGAAGCGGGTTGGGGTTTTGTTTCCCTCCCCCCCCCCCGCTCCGCCCTCCTCTTCCTCCACCCCTTTCCCCTCCCCCTCCCCCTCCCCCTGAGCTGTCTTTCTAGCATGATGCCCTTTTTCATCCACATTTGTGTTTCAGGTGTAGAGAGCAGAGAGTGAACAGGGAGCGGGGCTTTTGTCTGTAAGTATATGCCATTCTCATCCCCAGCTGGGAGCGCTGCTTTCTCTTTTGTGTTGGTTCCTTGCCTTTGCTCTTAGCTGGACCCTTCAACCTTGCAGAGAGTACATGCTTTCTCCCTCTAAATTTTAGAGCTAAAGCTGACACCTTGGAGAAATTGTGTCATTTCGCTCCTGCTGCATTAACGCTGGGATTTAACTTGCCCCCCCTCCTTTGTTTAATGCACAAGTTGAGAGAAATGAATTCTTTTGTGAAGGGGTGGGGTTTTGCTTGCTGGTGTGGTTAATGTTCTTGCTAGTTGTTGAGAGCTGTTTTGTTCCTTTGCATTAAATGCACTTTGGTGCATGCAAGCTTCCCCTCCCTTTATAAAACCCTTACACTTGATTACTCTTTCAGTGTTGCTGCTGCAGCGGCGGGCTGCCGGGGGNGGGGGGGNGGGGGGGCTTACGGGTTTAGCTCTTGTAACACTTTAACCACCCCCCCTGCATTTTCTTATAAAGCAGTTGAACTTGGAATGCGGGAGCATTAAAGATAAATGACTACTTTTTTTTTCTCGATGCCGCTAATAACCTGATTTGCATTTGTGTTTCTACAACAACATTATGGGAGAACTCTAAGTGCTTCTGATACTCGTTTGGAGAACTTCTAGTTTTTCCATTCATCTTAATTTTTCCGTAACTTGCATTAACAAAAGAGTTGTGTTCTAATGGGATAAAGGTGGAGCGGGAAACCACTGCAGCATGTACATTAATGTTTATTGGCTTTGGGGAGAGGGCATAATGGTGTATATTCCTGACTTTCTCCCTTGTGTAGTTTTTTTTTTTTTTTTTTTTTTTTTTTTTTTTTTTTTCTTGGATTTTTATGTAATGCAGTGCCTTTTCTAAAAATATCCACTCTGAGGCATTACACTACGGTG
>NC_034604.1:28588245-28606994 GCF_900095145.1 Mus pahari | reverse complement strand
TGGCTTTGGGGAGAGGGCATAATGGTGTATATTCTTGAATCTGTCGTTTGTGTATTTTTTTTTTTTTTTTTTTTTTTTTTTTTTTTTTTTAACACGGAAGGTTATGTAATGCAGTGCCATTTCCAAAAATATCCACTCTGAGGCATTACACTACGGTGGAGGCTGACTCTTGTTCTGCTGTCTTGATTGCAAATATACTGCCAGTAGTATGTCTGGGAACAAAGAGCTGCCAGAAAACAATCTATTTTTATCACTTGGGTCTACTTTTAAGTTGCTAAACCTTTTGAACTGCAATTTAAAGATGAACCAGACACTAAGAATAGCCCGGGAGTGCAGAGCCAGGTGCCAGGCATTCCTTTGTCCCGATGTAAACCTGTAGACCACTTGGAAAGCCCCTTCAGGGAAACAGGTTAGAATCATTTGTGGGGGACGTATCTTCAGCACACAGAGTGGTTGTTTGTCTGTGACCTCTGAGGAGGCATTTTGCATTTGCTGACCTGTGGTGAAGCAGTGTGTCTACTGTATTTAAACATATTTTGCAGGTTGGTCTCCCTGGACTGAAGAGAGGGAGAATAGAAACCAAGACTTCTAAGATTCTCAAAATGGTAAGAAATGGTCATCAGAGGGGATTCTCAGTCAGCTTATCAATTATCACACAGAAGCATCAGGCTCCCCTTCACCCAGCCCACCTCTTTATTGTTCCCAGCCTAGCTGACCTCAGGAGGTTCTTTCTGTCTCCAGCATGTAGGAGCTTTGCGGTATAGCAGTCTATAGGAGTTGGATGTGGTGACTCAGAGCTATTGACTTGCAGTCATTTTGAATACAAAGCTAAAATTCTTGTCTCAGAGGAAGGATGTATTTAACTCAGACAACAGGACCTATTCTGTTCTTTAAGAAGATTGACATGTTATGACACGCATGAAGGGAGAGTGGCAGGAAGGCTCAAGCAAAGCAGAGGCTTTTACATTACAGGCAGCTAAAACTTACCAAAAATCTGCAAGTCTGTGCCCAAGTCACAAGCTCCAGTATAGGCTGTCCTTAAGAATGGTAGATATTATTTTTTTAATGAAGACATTATGTATTGTTATTCAAATATATGTGCATTTTTTGAGGACTTATAACTTTTTTTTTTTTAAAGAGAAAATTCAGCTGTAGAGGGCAGGCATTTTAACCTCTAAAATAAGATGTAGCCATTTCTCACAAGGAGTATACAGGGAGGACAGTTGAATTTCTGATGAAATGAAGCAACATGGAAAATATACATCGAAAGCAGCTACATACATGTGTTATACTTCTGTGGGAGGGAAAGAAATGACAGAAGTGTTCTGAAGCTTCCTTACGGCTCAGCGTGCCCTCCTGAAGATGCTGAGGGTCCTCAGAGCAGCCACGTCCCGGTCCATGTGTATGAAGCCCTAGTTCACTTCTCATTTTTTTCCTTTTTATTTGTCTTCGAAATGAGGGTGGAATTTAGTGAATTAAAATTGGACCTGATGATATACTTGATGTTTTCTTTGAGAACAACTGAGAATTAGCTTCCAAGAAGGAAGATGAGTCAGAGGCAGTTAAATGAGTTCAGATTGGCTTCCATGAAGAGTGAGCTTTGTAATTTTTTAACATATGCCTTGCCTGTTATTGCAACAAGTGGGCGTCCAAGCACCAAGCAAAGTAGGTTTTGCTTGGGCCGGCTTGCTAATGAATTAAAGAATTGTGGAGAGTGGGGGTTGGAGGGGGCCAGAAAGACAAAAGATGCAAACATAAAATCAAACTAACCAGTGGGTTCTTTGCAGACAGTTGCCGTCATCTTACCTCAGCTGTTAAACGTTTGTGTAGAGTACTAAGGTGGTGGTGGAGTGTGCTTTATGTAGCTTTTTCACTGGAGTGGGCAGCCCCCACTTTGTCTCTCTCCTAGAGCCCTGCTCACTTTGTATCACTGTAGCCAGACCACAAAGGCTGTATGTTACAAAGTATCAAGCGACAGTTTTAGTTAAACGTAAATAGGACCATTGAACCCTGCCAAACCTGGTCATAGAGATCAAGGTCAAGGTAAAACACCAGGTTTCTGTAGGATGGGGCGGAGTGTGCTTTATGGAGGAGAGGCACACCAAGCTCAGAGTGAAAGCCGGGATCGCTCCAAGGCTGAAAGGCAAAGACAAATTACTATTAAATGCTAATTTCTTCCTGTAGTCCATGGTGTGTGGTGGCAGAGCGCATGATCACAGTTTGTTTCTCTTGGGAGGATTTTTACCCGAGAAACCAAAAAATTCTCACAAGTTTTCGGTGCGCCTTTCATCAAGGCGTGAGTCCTTCCTGGCACGAGCCCATTGCCTGAAATAAAACCACCAGCAGTTATTGTCTGAGGGTGATTCCAAGTCACTTTCTAGCAATTCTCGTATCTGGAAAGTCCCAGTTCTTAAAAATTCCTTGTGTCTAGTAATGTAAAAGAGAAAAAGGTTCAAATATATATATTTTTAAAGCCTGCCTGATGCTAAAGATGTCTTAAACCTCTTTCTTTTTAGCAAAATGAAGTTAATCTCCTTTCTTTGATTAAAACTGGAACTACTTTGTAGAACTCTTTATCTAGTTTGCTTGAAGATTTGGCTCACATACTCTATTACTTCATGGGGAGCAGGGTGTTTAAATACTGACCAGCTCTGGAATATACATGAGCAATTGCTTTTTCCTTAAACACACATGTTCATCTATATAAGGTAAAATATGACAGAGAATCTGATTTCTATATTCTAAAAAGGTTCATTTCAAATACAAATTTATAATCTATTCAGTCCAATGTAAGAAATTAGTCAGTAAACTCTAGAATCCTACAGATTATGATTAAATCTCTTTTGACTTTTGTTTTTTGTTTTTGTTTTGTTTTTGTTTTACATTGTCTAAGTTGGTAGGGTGTACTGGTTAGCTTTTGTCAACTTAACACAAATTAGAGTAATCTGGGAAGAAGGGAATCCCCAACTGAGTAAGTGCCTCAATTGTATTGGCCTGTGGGCGTGTCTGTGGACCATTTTCTTGATTCATGATTGATGCCGGAGGGCCCAGTGCACTGTGGGTGGAGCCACCCCAGGTAGGTGGTCCTGCCTTGTATAAACCAGCTAGGTGGGCAAGTGCTGAGGAACACTCCGTAAGCAGGGCTCTTCCATGGTCTCTGCTTTACTTCCTTCCTGCCTTCCACTGCCAATCTCGGCTGCTGCCCTGGCTCCCTTCTGGATGCACCACAACGTCTAGGCCAAGTGGACCCCTTTATGCCCAGGGTTGGTACCATCTTACCTAAGGCAACCAAAACCAAACTAGAACATGGGGTTTCACAGTCGTAATTTGGAGACATGCAAGATTCATAGAGTGCCATTTGCGTTATCAACATAAATAGATGAAGAAGTAACATGATATATATGAGTACCTTCAGTTCTCTGGCCTTCAAGCATAATTGCTCGGGGTGCCAATCACATGATTTTGCTGTTGGAGGCGATTCCTGAGGTGGTGCCACCCAAGAATACTGTGAAGTTGTTAACTCTAAGTGTAGCTTTTTGCACCTTTATTGACCATGCTGTTTTTATCAATGACTTTTTCCCCAGCTTTCTCAGTTTTCTAGTAAACATGCCATCCCTCTGCTGTTTGCAGTCTGCCTGCCGAGTCTGCATACCTTTGTAATTACCCCGGGTCTACAGGGATCTTTGATTCTTTTTGTATTTCCTTTAGCTCTTTGCTGGGTTTCAATCTCTAAGTCTATATGATGTGTTGCCAACTTGTCTTTTTACTTTATAAGTTCATATGACCTGTATATGATGAGGAGAAGGTGTCGGAATATATAGGTGATCCTAGTGCAGTTAGTTTGAAAAGCCAGATTTTTATTCCATTGCCAGAGTTAGTGTCCAGGTAGGAGGCCTGCCTCCCAGTGTGTGTTTGCCATGCACTCCCAGCGATAGAAGCACAGGCTTGGAATGTTTTTACAGGGATCTAGGAACTGGGGCCATTTTAGTTCTCCATGGCTAATGCTTTACAAAAGACCAGTTGGCTCTGTGGTATCTTTCATGGTACCATGCTTTCTGTACGTGCAGTGAAGGAGCACTCACGGGCAAGCTCCCTCAATACCCCCTACACTAACATAATCGTCCCTGGTTTAAGGGAAAATGTCAGGCCTGGGAAGGGTTGCTCTTACCGGCAACCCTCGTAGATGGGTTTGGAATGACAATTGGCTAGTTGCTGAGGTGACTTTTGGTGCTGCCTTGGAGAGTAATTTTATATGGTACCGTCTTGTGTTTCACCAAGCCTTCCTGTGCCTTTGAAGGGGAGAATTGGGGATTGTTTGGGGAATGAGGACAGAAGAGATAATCAATCTATCTGGATTTAGCCCCAGTCCAGCTTCCTCTTGAGCTATATAGATAGGTTGGAGATGATACCTGAGTAAAAAAAAAAATAATCTTGGAATAGATAGCTATTCAAAGTGTGTTCCATTTTACCACTATGCACTTCTTAAAAAGTTAGATATAGGTCAGATTATCATAAATATACAAAAGGAATTCACTTCGTTTTAAATCTGAAAAGAAATTCAATCAGAAAATTCACTTGTAAAATACAAATATTTTGCAAAACTGAATGGATAATTCCCAGATAAGAATTTTGAACATTTAAATATGTATGTACCTGGTCACTTAAAACCCTCGAGTGCATGCCAATGCCTTTGGCGACCTGAAGGTGGCGCTAGTGTTGCTGCAGGGGCTGCCAGGTCCTCGGCCCCATGCTGTCTCATTCCTGCCGTTGATGGATACAAAGTCATCCAAGACCAGATCCTCACAGCCTCAGTGAAATGGAAGAGTGAAACACTTATCTGAATAATTATGCTTAAAAAAAAAAAAAAACTCTTTGATTTCATCTGATTCATCTTGGTAATTCAAGTGTTGCTGCGGCGATGTAGGAGTGGATTTGCTTGCTTTATCTGTATAATTCTTGTGCTGTGCAAGAAAAGGCCAGGGATAAAGCAATCTTATCAGCAATTTCAATCCAGATTTACAAAGGGGAGAAGATTTCACGCGTGCTTGGACTGTGTTATCTTGTCAGATGGTATGTTGCAAGATCCCAACTTTAAACTGCTCTTCTGGCTCGAACTAGAAAATACGTTAGCATTGGGCTTAAATTTATCCAAAATAGTTACTTAGGGACATTTTTAATCCTTGAGAAAGCTTTAATAGTATTTTATCTCTTTAGCTTAAAAGGACTACAGTGCTTTTGACCAGTACATGGTAAATATTGTCAGCCCTATTAGTTTGGGACTTAAGCATTTAAATTTCTTTTCACTAATTTCTCAGTCTCAATCCACTCATTAGTTGCAATGACATGATAGGAACCAACATGATGACATAATTTGTTAGCAGTTCATAACCTTTTTTCCTGTCACTCAACTGATTATAGACCTACAAAGGATTTGTCTATTTCACAGATCATGCTTAGAAAATAGTAACTAGGAGGTAGACGCTTAACAGGTATTTTGTGTGTACACACTAATGTCTATTAAGTCGCATGTTTTTAAAATTTAGCACTAATGAGTTGCCACGATTAGTTTTGGTGAAGTAGACATAATTTGTATCATTAACCTCTCCTTGTCGAGTGCCCTGAACCTGAAATGGATGTAACTTTTATTTACCCAATGAAATCACTTGCCATTTATTTGTTAAAAGGGCAAGAAACTTTGTGGTTAAACCATACAGTGTGGCACTTGCCAAAAGAGAGTAGCCTGCACTGCTGGGGTCCCCAGGGCTCAGAGCCACGCCCGGAGTGAGCAATGAGGCGCCTGCATTCTGGGTCTGTGGCCCTCAAAGCTCTCAGCGGCTTATCCTACAGCTGTAAAATTCCCCTCCTGAATCCAGGAGGCGCTTCACTGCCAGCCTTGCGGCCTTTACCACTCACTTCTTTTGAGTCTAATCTGAACCTTTGGTCCCAAGGACACAAAGGCAGCATGCCTGAACACACAAGAATAAGAAGAGTTAGCTGTGGGAATAGATGTCCTTCACCTGCCAACTGTACATCATTTTCAAGTAAGCATGCTTACTTACATCGCAGAAGGCACACACCTGGACCCTGACCTCAGCTCATGCGTATTTTAGTTGTGGAAGGAAGACTTAATACGCACAGCAAATGTAATACTGCAAGCCTCCATAGTCCAGGGCTATGTGTAAGATTCACAGAGGGAATACTGAGGCTAGAGACGGATGGTGCTGTTGGAAGGCTTTCTCATTAATGAAATAGAAATTGGTCTAGAGCTAGAACTGGCAGGCTTACAGCATGCATGCCACCTCTAACTACCCACGGCTGACTGCACCAGTATAGCATAGTGCAAGAAGCCCCAACGCAGCATTCCAGGAAGATATGCACAGTTGCCTGCTGTTAGCACAAAGCCTAAACCCTACAAGTAAACCTTTCCTCCTTGATAGGGAGTAATATGCCCTATTACGTTTTCTATTCCTAAGTCTTGAAACTAGTCTTTACTGAGCATTGGGTGCATGAAGAATCAAGACTATTTAGAGGAGGCAGAAGGGAATTCCAGATGAAAGGATATATCGGAAATGTATACTTTCAAAAGCGTTTGATTCCTGTTAAGAGGCTCCGGGCTTTCCAGGGTGAATCTCAAAAGTCAGACCGGAAAGTCAAGAGCTTGATCTGCTAAGCAACAAGAAGCCATGGTGTGGGTGTCTTCCAGATGGCGGAGTGGTCTAGCTCAGGTTACCAGACTAGCTCAGGTTCTTTGCCTTCTGATTGAGCAGAGCGGGTTGGTTCCCTACTCACATAGTCTCTGGTTAGAAGTACAGCTGTCTTTACAGCTCCCCTCATGTCCTTGGATGGAGGGGTACATGGTGGGGAAAGGGACGCCCTGGCCAGGGGCCTGGAAAGGGAAAGGGAACCTGCCTGTCACACTTCTCAAGGTGGCAGCAGCCGTCTTCTGTGGCAAGTCCCTCCGCATTGTCCACAGAGACGGAAGGGCTTCCTGCTGTGCCAGATGCCTGAAAGGAGACACCATGCTCCTTCTCCTTATGCAGAGGAGATGCAGGTTCATGCTGACCACACCCCATAGGGATTCAGCTACCTGTCTCCCTGACTAACTAGACATAATGCAGACTGCAAGGGAGCTCCGAGCAGCGTCTTGATAAAGCTGTTTGCCATCTGACTTGTTCATCTTGTCCATAGTCGTGAGTATCTGAGAGAAATCTCCTCATGTGATTCACAAAAGTTGGGGAAAGCCAAGTCTGCCCAAGGGGGACTTTTTCAGTCTCACTCTGGGAGGTCCACGTGAAGCGTGGCACCCGTAGCCTCTCTAGGTGAGCTTGACCCATCCCTGAGCCTTTCAGTGAGGATAGCATAGGTCAGTACTGTAGTCCCTTCATGTGAGTTAAGATCCTTTCAAGCCTTTCAGTGAGGGCAACATAGGTAAGCGTTGGCCTGAAACTGTTTATCTTATTTTCATCTTATTTTCTTTTTTCAAATATGTTTCTATTTCAGCTCATGGTTTTAGATCTTCCTAAATTTAATTTCTGAGGGGAAACCAGCTTGCCAGGAACTGTAATCTTTCATTTGTAGCAATGAAAGGCGTTAGCCTAGGTCACTTGTTATTCTTGAGGTGAGCCAGGGTCACCTTCTTCTGTGACCTTTCTTCTGTGCCTTTGCTTGCTTGGTCTGTAGGGAGTGCACTCCTGACAAAATAAAGGTGTTCTCAGACTGAGAATTATCCCTGTGAAGTAACCCCTAGGATCCCTGGTGGGAATAACCCTGTGGACCTTGTCAATGTATCGGACCAGTACCAGTACCATACATACATGTTTCTAACCCTGAAGTACTGACTGACCATGTAAGCCCGTGTTTCTTGTTAGCAGTAAAGCTGTGAAGTCTTGCCCCCCTCCCTTTCCTCTGTGGGGATGGTGGTGAATTCAGAGATGGGAAAGTTTCGTCACTCAGAACTTCTGAATAGCTAGCAAACCAATTTGGCATTGCCATGACACAGCACAGAAACAAACCCCAAACTTCATTAACATGTTCTAATGGGACCTTGGAATAGAGCCTGCATCCATCTATAAGCCAGGTTGATCTCCCCCACTCATGTCTAACTAGGATCTGGCCCATCCCCAGTGATCAATCAATGTTCCAATGCTTGCGGAATAAATATATGAGTCGGTGGTCGTGGATACATGACAGCCTGTCATTTCTGGCCAGAACCAGGTGGCCTACTTCAGGATTTATAACTTTGAACAGCCTGGCCCTGTACGGAATCATAATATCTCAGATTGTTAATCTTGTGGTCCAAGAAGTAAGATGGGTCTAGCCAGATGTTGTTTTCGTTGATGCAAAGCCTCTGTCATGAACATTCCGCAGTGTTATTGACGTGATGGGAACAACTAAGTCCGATCTAACCAACCATCCTAGAAGCACAACTCTTCAATTCTGTGCTCTCTTCTTTTACACCTCTTTAAACAAGAGTGCTCACACATTAGCTCAGGATGCTGGGTTTGCCCCAGACCTCATCTAGGGTTCTGGCTATGGAGTACTATCATGCTCTCAGTTAGGAGTGGGGCGTCTCCAGCAGCCAGCAGGGATCGCCTCTTGGTACTCTTAATGGATGTGCTCATGGTGGTAGAGAAGAAGCTGCGTTGGCTTCACAAGGTGATGAAATCTCTTAGAACATAATCATTGCTGCCTGTTTGCCCTCAGGGTGTTGTGAGCGTATAGACCGAAGCATTTAAAAGCCCTGATGCTCAGTGGTCCAGTGTCTGTCTGTCCTTTTGCAGAGGACAATACAAGAATCACTTGAATTCGAGATGATGGAAACAATATAAGGGAGTGTGGCTGAAGAAAGGAAGGTCTGTTTGCTCCTTTTGGGCTGAAGTTGGTAGTTAGAGACACTGATTGGAAAAAGGGGCGGGGGGGGGGAGAATTGCCAAATATCTGCTGCCAGTGACAATAGTGACTCAGAGCCGCACGGATAGGGAGTAAAGAGAGAGGGGCTTCAGAGTGTGCACAGAGGCACTGCTGTGCCTGACCAGCTCCGGTCTTCAGCTTCTGCACTCAGATCACCATCGCACACAGCTGTCCTTTGATTACTGGGGCAGGTAACAGCCTTCCTGGTGGAACTAGGGTTGATACAGTTCCAGCAGGGAAAAATACCACGGGCTGAACAGGGAGAATTTTACAAAAGTTGTTTTGTTCAATAAAGGCCCAGGCATTTTGAGGACACTTTTATTGGAAACCATCTTTAGACGGGAAAGAGCTAGGAAGCAAAGACACTGCTTCTTGGACGTTCTGGCCCACAAAGGAAAGACCACCGTTAGTAGTTAGATGCATTGAGCATACTGACGAAGGAGGTTGCAAACGCGGCCCTGATAAGTGTTTGGTATTAAGTACTCAGTACTCGCTCCACAGGAGAGTTTCCTATCCTTTACTAAGTCATCCTAGTAAAAGTTACCCTAAGGCTCATTGGGACCAGAGTCTGAAAGTTTGTCAGGCACTTGCTAAGTGTAGCATATCGGCATGTGTGCAGCTGGCAGCATATAGTGGGACATTCACCCCAGTGCATTGTAGGCACTCAGTTAAACCAGCCGAAACAGTGAACACTGTACAAGGTATCCAGCCATGCTTGCAGCATCAGAGGGTTTCAGATGTTCTATGATTAAGATAGTGAGAAATTGAACAGATGAGTTCTATTAACCAGCTCACTGCTCTCCTGAAGAGACTTTCTTTGATTTCGTAGCTTGTGATTTGTAGTTGTGTGTGTGTGTGTGTGTGTGTGTGTGTGTGTGTGTGTATTCATCCTTGCATGCAAACATAGAGGCTTCAAGTTGACATCCACTTTCTTCTTCCATGGCTCACCCATCTTGTATTTTATGTCAAGATTCCTTGTTAAAGCTGGGACTTCTGAGAGCCTGAGCAGCCCGTCCTTGGATCCACCTGTCTCCATCCAGCACTGAGATGACAGACACATGTTACTACACCCAGCTTTTATATGGTACTGGGGATACAAACTCTGGCCTTCATGATTGTGTCACAGCCCCTTTCCCACGGGAACATCTCCTTAGCATCCGCACCCCTTAAAGCATTTTGGAAAATTGTGTTTGCTTCTTTGATGATCTTAATCCAAATCAATGGGACATTACTTCTTGATAAATATGTGCTTTCTAGTTTTACAAAGATTACCAAGTGCCCACCAGATATTCACTAATTCACAGAAAGTAAGAACTTTGTACATTTTTTTTTTCACGAATTGATTGGACAATTGAATTTAACCAGTTAGTAAATACAGAATCAAACTGTCTGTTTATAGCTCCTCTAAGCCCTCCTGTTCTTCTACTTTTAGTTTTTGATTGTTTGATTTTTCCAAAGCCCAAATGGTCAGAAGCAGACCAAGTCTCTAACTTGTGATCTCTTGAGGAGTTGGCTCTAACTACACATCACCCAGTGCCTTGGCCTGACAGTTTGCTCAGTTCTTGGTAATAGACTCTTAAATTATTCACATCTTGTTACCATGGTCTGGGAGCCAGATCTCCACATCTTTTCATTTAATCTCTCCCTAAACCCCCTTTCCTGAGGACTGTTTTCATTATTATTTTTTAACTTTAATTGTGTTATATGAGGCTTGGTTGTCTATACTGTCACAATCAATTCAATCAAAGGTTCAATTAAGTTTATTCCTTGACCTCATAGAAGCAACTTACTTGCAGTATAAATTTGTGCTAAATTTACTGGTTGTTCTTATCCTATAACTTTGATTACAGGTGAGTAGAGAGAAATAGGACACACTTTATTTCATGCTGTTTGCTGTCTTTCTACCATGAAGACCTAGTAATCGGCTTGCTAACTTTCTCCATCTTTCCATTAGCCTGTCTTT
Organism: Mus pahari; assembly: GCF_900095145.1. Taxonomy (NCBI): domain Eukaryota; kingdom Metazoa; phylum Chordata; class Mammalia; order Rodentia; family Muridae; genus Mus; species Mus pahari. The sequence continues at coordinate 28,596,121 of NC_034604.1, read as the reverse complement.
AGAACTAGCTGGATTTCTACTGCATTAATTAAAAGTTTCCAAATTATGCCATGTTAAATCTATTTTCCTTCTGAATTTTCCAATTTCTAGTAGCTTGCTCTACTCTTCCTCTCTGCTCTGATTGGCATTATTTTCTTTCTTTCTAGTCAAGATCACATTATATTTTATGCAATGCATGTTTCGTCTGCACAGATCATTGCTAAATTCTCTTAACTTAGCAGTTTGTTTTAAAGTTGACTAGAAAGGTGAAAAGCAAAGCTGTAGTGAAGGAGACTCCAGATGCCTTTGATGAGAGAGACCGATGTGCAGAAGTAGAACAGCCTTCATAGGCCATCAGAGGAGGAGCGGCGAGAGTTCATTTGGGGGTCATATAGAAACTGATTTCTCAGCACATGGTTAGCACCGTTTGCTGCAGCAATTGCAGATACATTCATATTGTGTTGAATGTTTCCTTCCAGGGAAAATTGGAGACACATGACAGAGGAGTAGGGGAGAGGGAGATGGAGAGAGGGAGAAGGGGAGGAAGAGGGGAGAGAGAGGGGAAGGGGGAGAGGGGGAGGGGGAGAGGGAGACAGAGACAGAGACAGAGAGAGACATAGCGAGAGAAGAAAATCGAGGCTGCCAATGTTTCTTAGGTTAGGTTCAGGAATATCCAAAATCTTAAGTTAGCCATGTTAAAGTTTCTGCTCACACAAAGACTTCCACAGCATCAGTATTAACACTTGAGCACCTTGAAACAAGTCCTAGGTCCTCAAAGACTGCTTCCCCCTCCCCCTTTAAGGTACCTTCTATTTGAAGGAGCAACTGTTTACTGGAAATGGGTTTTAGAACAACAGATAATTTGAGAAAATTACTTTTGACAGTGGGGGGTCCGAAATCTAAAATTCATCTTCAGAGCACTCAGAGGGGGTGCCAGCACCCTTGGGGGTTGAAAGCGGGCCTCAGCTCTCCAAAGGGCTTCAGGGAGACACTCCAGGTGGTTCCCAAGAGAGGCACACCGTGTCAGTACTGACAGGTGGGTCTGTGAAGATGGGACATCTGCCTTCTCCACTGGCTGTGTGGTCCTTGAACAGACCCCAGCTTTCCCTCAGTGTTTGCATCTACATATGGTTTGTGGGAGGAGGGTGCTCCCGGGAGCACCCACTTCTGTGCTTGGCCCTGGCACAGACACTTACTGTATGTCAGTTCCTCACATCCTTACAATAAAATGGTGAGGAATTAATTATTGATCAGTGCCTGATGCCAGGGTGAAACTGTGGTGGAATTCTGGCCAGGCATGCATAAGGTACTGGGTCCCCTCCCCAGTACCACTAACTCCATAAAAAAATGCACATGCCTTCAACTTTTTAAAACACACACATATAGATGGGGGGGGGGGTGTAGCTCAATTGTAGAATGAATGTTTAGCACCCACAAGGCCCCGGACTCATCTTCAGCAAGGAGAAAGGGAGACAAATAAAAACACCAGAGGGTTATGAAGAATTCCATGATGCCTTGCTACATGGAACTGTGGGCCCCTGGATTTATGTAGTTCTGTCTCCGTGGGTTCCCTCAAGCTCCACATGTTTCTCATGCTCTTCTCGTGGAAAAGTAGAGTTTTGATGTTTGGTTTATAGTGGAATAAAGACTCAGGGTGGGGAGTAAAATAGACAGCTGGTGAGTAAAGTCAGGGTTTAGAAAGATGGTGTGATTTTAAAATGGGATGTTCCTGGTGGTTAGAATGCAAATGAGATCCTAGTCAGGCGCTTTACCTTCCAGCTCCGGGTTCCTCTCACAGATGCCTTCACACCCCTGGAAGCAGTGTTTCTTTCCTGACGCCTTGCTCTGGAACACTCTTTCCACGTGGAGTGGAGGTCTTCCTCTGGTCCTCTGCCTCCCAGGACTCCTCAACAGAAAGGTGCCTTCAGCCTTCAGACCTCGCTTCACCGAGTGTCATTGAAATCCAGGCACTGTTCAGAGCTGTAGCTTATTCCGTTCTGAGCTTATTCTGTTTCTTGCATCCTTTTAGGCTTGTGCTAGTTTGTCTAGAGGACAGGCTATGAGAATCTGCTTAGTGGCCTCTTTCGACCTGGGCACCTATAGGATGTACACACGGATCTGTAGATTACTGTTCCTTTATGTGTAAAGACCAGACTTTATGTGCTGTGTCTTCCTGTGGAGAAAGCTCTTTCTCTCCAAACCTGGAGGTCTGTTAGGATGCTGCGAAGACAGCTCAGTCTACCCGACAGGACGGCACTCCGCAGCCCTGACCCGCGAAATGGCTTTTGCCGAATGCCAAGGTGGCCCAGGCTGCCAGGAGAAGAGAGTCCACAGAGGAGAAGAGTGAATACTTGTTTTTGGAATGAACGCTGTGGAGGACATGCAGGTTTTCTGGAAAGCTTGTTCTTAGATCTTTTACACAAGTCCCCTAGACAAATGCTCCAGAATGTCCTCCGACCTTCAGAGCAACGGTCTCTCTTTATCCACCCAGACCAGGGAAGATTCAGGTTCCCTGTCTAGGTTAGTAAGTACCTTAGTAGCATGATTGAAGACTTTAGCAAAAGAAATATAGTTATAAGCTATTATTTTTCCATTTGGTAAAGGTTTTTTTTACGTTATTAATGGGTAGCATAGTAATGTTTTGGTACAAAGATGGGGAAATAGCGTCCCTGGTGATGAGAAGTCAGACTTCTTAATAGTTGAGGATTGACATACCCGGAGTTATTGACACGATTATTATCAAGGCTATAGAAACCTTGGGGCTGGTTCATTTATTTGTTGGAATTTTTAAGAAAAGTAATAGCTTATAAAAATTAAAGTAATAAGATTACAGTAAATTGAAGTAAAAAAGTTAAGTCTGGTGTTTCCTGCTGGTCTTGGGACCAGCCACTGGGTGTGCAGGTTGGGGGAGGGGGGAGCGGTAGCATTGCCTTTTCTGTGGTAGACAGTGCCATCCTAAGCTACAGCACGCGGGGTGCAAGACAGACGAATACCCCAGCGTTCGCTTCCCTTTTCCTTTTGATGGACCTTCAAAGTTGGATCACAAGATGTAACGGTTCTCCTTTCTTGCTGACAAATGAAAATAAATTCATCTAGTGGGATGAGGTTGTCCAGACTTAGGACTCAGATGTGTTAAATAAATATTTATTGTTTCTACTCCAGGGAGGTAAAAGATTTTACTAACATATTTGTTGGAATCATGGTGGTAAAGAGACGCTTGCTCTGCTGTCAAGCCTCAAAAGCTGTTCGGCTACTGCTTAACAAAGGCTCCATTTTCTTCTTTTTCTTCTCTCTTTCTCGTTTGTTCATTTTTTTTTCTAACCGAAAAGGCAAATGTACTGTGGCTTCTGCTTTAAAACAATTTTAATTATTTTCATTTAATTAATTAATTAATTTGCGTGTGCATATGTGCACCCGTGCATGGATGTGTGCACATGTACCATAAGTCAGTTGTGCAGGTTGGAAGATGGGAGTCATCAGACTCAGCAGCGAGCCTTGCTTGCTGGGGCATCTCACCACACAGCTCTCTTCTCATTGTTCTGCGGCAACTACATAATCTCAGAATTTAAAGAGCTTTTGGCTCTTCATTTGGAAAGTCTCTCCTCAGACAATTCTGAGCTGTTCCAAAGCTTTTCCTCGTGGTATGCTTTGAGCTGTTATCAGCTTTTTAGACTCTGTTTTGTCTTCATTACTGAAAAGTCACCCATTAAAGTCCAGATCTGAAGCACCGAGTTTACTTCCTTGAGTTTAGACCGCACTTGGCTCCGATTCCTGCACCAGACTAACCTCCGGTCACGGGGAGGTGTCTTGGCAGAAATGTGGTAATCCCTCGATGCCTGCCCTCTGTTTTGGGTTTCTGTAGTCTTTAAGTGTGTTGGATTGTGCTAAGCTTCTTCCTGTTGGGAAGGATGAGACGGGGATGGGAAAGAGGAGTTTGTGCAACGTAAGAAATGTTTGCTAGTGACATCAGGATGTCAGGACTGCTCTGCCCTATTAAGCGGGCAGGCAGCTGCTGCACATGGATTTGAACCATGTACCATCAAAGCCTAGGAAATTCACGGAATGAGTGGGTTTAACAGTGGTGAGAAAGAAAGAGCAGACACGGTTGTTAGCCTTCTGGGTCTCGTTTCTGCCTTGGTTTGTTGCTACCTTTGAAAGTCTTTGCTGTTATTCTTAGAAAAAGAAATCTAAAAAAAAAAAAAAGTCGACAGTGAAACAAACAGACTGTTACATTGTGGAACAGAGTGGCGGTGAAAGCTTTGTGCTGGCGATTAATTTCACATGTAAACACTTTCATTTTGTTGCCAGCAAGGAGATTTTCATTTCCTTTCTCTGCCTAGTTGAAGTCTAGAATTAAAATTCTACAGCTGTCAGGTTCCCACATAGTCATCAGCGGCCTTTCCTGGCCGCTTTACAATGAGCAGAAAGAGTTCGGAGGATTCCACTATGAAAGTCCACACAGCTTGTCTCAGCACTCCGACTGCTCCAGCAGAGAATTACCAGTCTTTGGATGGTCCAACACATGTCAGATGGTCACATAATCTTCTACAGAATATGAGTCAGATGTGAACATTATCTGGGCCCATCACAGGAACACCTAAAGTCGAGTTGATACCATTGGGTCTTCTTTCTTGTGAGGTACAAGCATCTTGCCCCACGTCACTTTCTTCATGTTAGGGACTTACTTGTCAAGCCTATGGGGACCCTGAGGGTGTCAGCAGAGCTATAGAGACCTGCCATTGCTTCTTGGCAGGCAGACTCATAATGCATTCCCTCTAATTACTCATAGTTCTAATAGCCTATGTGTGTGTGTGTGTATGTGTGTGTGTGTGTTTCATTTACTTCTCAACCTCGAGTGTTTGCCAGCTTAGGCACTAGCTCCTTTATTATGCTTTCTGAAATTTGCAAGGACTATATCTGTCGTTCTGGCGGCCAGTGTTCTTCATGTTTTCCTTACATCTTCCAGGGGCGATGCATTTCTCCCCATGTGCTTTCCCTTGGAGAAGCTTTTTCTGGGTTCCGCAGGCCTCTGAGACCAGGGCTCTTGAGAGCCAGCACAGTACATCATCTTTTGCACCATCTAGCCTTTGGTACCGAGCTGCTTAGAGAAAATGGTCTTTGCTCCTCCGTTATAGTTTCAGCTTAGGTTCTTCGCTCCGGCGACCAGCAGCACTTGGGGCTCAGTGGCTACTGAGGAAGATTCGTAATTGTGATACTTCAGGGGATATTTACCAAAATTAAGTATATGCATATGCACATGCATTCTCTTTGAGTTACAAGACTGGGTTTCACAACTTCCTGGCCAATTAGGCATGTGCATATACAGGCACACACTGTTTAATTGGCAGTGAAATTATGAAATATACCCCTTTGCTATAGAAAGAATTAATTATGGAGGTTGGACACCTGCTGCCCTGTTAATCTGCTTTCTTAATGTCAGAGGTGAGCATCTATCTTTTTTAAGTCACACACAGGGCATGTATATACATCCTTGAAACACAATAGTCTCCTCTAAGGGAAGATAATTTTTTACACTCACAGCTAAGCCATGTGGCAGTCTTTACTTCAGATTGTTGTGAAGGTTTGCCAAACAACTAAGTAAGAGGCATTTATACATGTGGAATATATTTACTCAGAGTAAAGATATAATTGGAGCCTTTGTTGGCCATTATCTCTGAACACTTTTCTGAACGAAATGTTGAGAAAAGCAGTTAACAAACAGGGAACATTTAGAAGCATCTAAATTTCCAGCTGGTGATGCATAGAAATCAAATTCTGTTGTGGAATAAAGGGAATGGATAGGAAATAGAACAAAGGACTTCTCCATTGCTCCTAAACTTGGACCACAAGACTACTGAAAAACAAATGTAACAAAACAAACGTAAAAACAAAACAACACAACAAACACCCAGCATGCTTGAAATGAAAAGCTTGAAACAATTTAGGCAAGGCTCAGGTTGCTTTTTTTTTTTTCTTTTGAAACATGAAAGACTCTTTTTGATTCCTCCCCTTCAACACACACACACACACACACACACACACACACACTTTAGTTTTCTAATTTGGAATACTAGTTTTTAGTTACAGTTCATATCAAATACCAAATTGCTATCAAGCTAATTACCGCATAGGCTTAAAAATTAAAGTTATTTTTACTGTGGCCTTGACAAAGTAAAATAAGACTTCAAAGAGAAGAAGAGGGAGAAAAGGAAGGAAAGAAGAATGGAAAGAAAGAAAGCCTTTATTCTTTAAGATGTATATTGTGCTGGGATATCAAATACTTTAGAGACTAAGAAATAGTGAATTTTCATCATAAGCCATAATTGAGTGTATGTCATAGATGTACATATATTGGTTGAGTCCTTCATATGCTCCTGTTCCTAATTAATCATCAATGAAGTAGCTGTAGCTTTGTGGGAAAGGTGTATTGATGAGAAATGAACACATTGTCAGGCAAAATCAAATCAAAAATGCTAAATTCTTCTTTTACACTTTTGGAATAAGCACTCACAGTTGTTTATAGCTTGTGCCCCCACTATCCCTGTTTGGAGTCTAAGAGAGTAGTATTCTAGTGTTTATTTTTCTGTATGGAAGACATTTTTTGAAAGAATAAAACAATTTTAGGGTGTTTCTGTGGATGTGACCCAGAATGTTTGGGTTTGTGAGATACAAACCACCAACGTCACTCCATAAAGTGTGAAAAAGAGAATTACTTTAGTTTTCATGAAGAAATATGAACTGTAATCCAGGGTGATGAGTGTGGTGAGAGGCAGGTGTGGAGATTTGCAGCACAAACCATTTGGTACCAAGGAGAGAAAGAAACTTTGCAGTCAGCATTCCCTGGGGACTCCAGGTGGATTCATAGCCCAGTCCTATTGTCTGGCTCTCAGCAGCATCTGCAGGTCTTAATCACAATCATGGTCATGGCTAGCTCTCAGTACTCCGTGCTAGTTAGTAATCCAAGAGTACTAGTTAGTAATCCAAGAGTACTAGTTAGTAATCCAAGAGTATAGCAGCCTGTGACACTGTGTGCTGTTGAGGCCCTGGGAGCCACAGTGGACACAGGGGCATCTTCCCCTTGGAGAATATCACCCTTGAATTTGCCCATCACTCTCTGTTCCTGGATTTGCATCTAACAGTAGCTGTCTTCCTTCCCAGAACATACTGCCAACAGCCCGCTGCTGCCGCCCGTCTGAATACTGTACTAAATGTTGGTTTTGTTTGTTCGTAGCTGGTGCATGCTCTGGTGGCTTTGATATGCTAGATGCTGAAGTGGTGTGACTTTATTAAAATGCAATGTCCCCAGAGAAGCACACAACCACAAGTCTCATTGCTTGACTTTGTCTTGGGTTCCTTGGGAAACTCTTTTTCGCTATTTGCTTTTTTAAAAACTGTGGTGATAATGTTGAGATGTGATCAATCACTTATTCATGACCTCTATTTGGGTCAAATTAAGGATGTTAAGCTAAACTGAGATTTTTATGTGCTATGGTTTTGTTATATGCCTTGAGACAAACAAACAAAAAGCTGATTTATTTTAGCTTGCTCTTCATTTCCCTCTTTTCTGGCTGAAGAGAACACCAGGATTGGCTGCCTGTCCCAAACAAGGCAGATGGGGTCATTCTTTAAGAAGGAGCTGGGTGGGGGTGGGGGGGAATCTGTGAAAGGAAGGAGCAGTAGATGTGATGGACCCTCAGACTCAGAAAGCAGCCACACTCCAAGGCAAGGACATGGTTCCACTTCTACTGAAGGGACCCTGATATAGCGGCCTCTTGTGAGGCTAGACCAGTGCCTGGCAAACACAGAAGTGGATGCTCACAGTCAGCTATTGGATGGAACACAGGGCCCCCAATGGAGGCGCTAGAGAAAGTACCCAAGGTGTTGTAGGGGGCTGCAA
>NC_034604.1:28563815-28588136 GCF_900095145.1 Mus pahari | reverse complement strand
ATAGGGAACTTTCGGGATAGCATTTGAAATGTAAATAAAGAAAATAATAAATAAATCAATTAATTTAAAAAAAAAGCTCGAAGTGGGAGGAGATACTTTGCTTTAGGGAATAATTGAAGACCAGCAGCACACTGGAAGGAAGAGTTTAGATCAAGGAATGTAATTTGAGTTGTAGTCCTGACCAGAGAAGTGTCGCTTTGGGCAAATCATCCTGACCTTTCTGAGTTTTACTTCTCTCTTCTGTGTAATTAAAATATTCCTATTCATAGGCCACCTGTCAAAATAGATTAAGTAGTGTATGCAGTGACTCAGTGAGCTGTGATGTGCTCTGAGCATTACTGATGGACCAGCCAACACACTAGGTTATCCCAAGGAGCGAGCACGAGAGCCACCCGTGCTTCCTGATTCAGCGTCAAACAAAATATTAGCCACGAATTCAACAATTAGTGCTTCCAAGGCTGAAAGTGACGCGAGAGTCTATGTGTTAATCTGTTAATGACAGGCGCGTCTTATTGTTCCTGTCTAGGAGGTTTCTTTCAAAACTCAGATCTGGAAGGAGTCTCATCTTCCCCCCCCCTGGATCAAATGTGAATTAGCTCTGACAGATGGCTGTTGGATTCTATTTCTAAATTTTTAAAAAGGAAGATTTCACAGTTTTCCACTCTAAATTCTTTCAGTAATTTAACAGTCCCTGTGCCAAGATCTCTCTTACAGCTGACCTAAATCTGTGGTTTGTAGTTTTAGGCCTCCCCTCCCCATCTTGCTTTCTGGAAATAGAGAACAGCTGGTCCACCACCTTATGCTAATAACCCTTTGTATATTTAAAGAAGACTTACTCAGCTTGCCTCCCTCCTTCAACCTCCTCCCACCCCTCAGAATCCATCAGCTCTTATTATCTGAATCATTCATTGCCCAGCTGCTCAGCGCCCTGCCCCTCTCTCAGATACCGGCTGCTCTGGGGAGCAGTGTGAGGGAGGGGCTGCGTGGAGCTGGGGAGGATAGAAGACATCTCCGCCCTCCTCCTTTGCTCTGGGTCGGTGGTTCCGTAACCTTCCTAACAGTGTTGATGACTACCTTAAGCACTGACGTCATCACCATGAGGTTTGCAAGGGCACTCATGGAATGCACGATGCTTTCGAAGCTCTCCATGGTGACTTAGTGTACCCTGCCAGACATGTCATTAAGCTGCCAATTTGCCAGCTAAAGATAACATTGATTGATATCTCTGATCTGTTGGAGCCCATCTTGGAAGAGTGAAGTCGAAGCTGAAGTCCTCCTGGGTGCAGGGCATGTTTGGAGAAAGTCTGATGAGTTTCCTGGTACTCTAAGCAGGAGGTGGGGGTCGGGGGGGGGGCATGAGGAGGAGAGCTCGGAGACCTGAGAGTTAAGAATTAGAGAATTGAGAACTGAGCTTTGAAAGGTGAGGCTCTATGGCTTCAGGGTGGATCGTGTGTGGGATTTGAATGTGTGTGCTTTTGTGTCTCCACAGGTTCACTGCCCAGAACTCTTGGCCTGGGTCAGCCAGGAACCATTTCCATACAAGGGAATGGAGGGAGGGCTTACTAAGGTGAGAACCTGAGCTGCCGTTTGTGAAGACCGTTTTCAAGTTTGAAGGATAAACACACACAAGGAAGAAAATCGGGCTTATTTTCAGTTTCATCTCAACATTCATTGTATATATCCCATAATAATCCACAAATATGAAACTATGCTGACATTGGAAATCATGTATACCTATAATCCCAGCACCCCCAAAAACCTGAGGCAGGAGGACTATTGAAAATATGAGGCTAGCCTGGACTGCATAGTAAGATCCTATCTCAAAACAGCAAGCAAACCACTTACATAGCCAGAAATCAGTCAACCTTCCTGTTACCTTCTTTTTGCTACATGGATTCAGATGCAAATGTTCATTTAGGCATCATTGAATGTATCAAGTGTATGTTTTACAGATCTTAAATTTGATTCAATCTTGGTCAGGCAAATTTAAATTCAAATATCAGTGATAAACCCAAAAACGAAACCAGGAAGGAAGGTTAAGAGTGGGAGGTAAGGTCTTGGAAGTATGAAGTGATGGCTGTCTGTAGTACCTGCTCATCAGAGACAACCCACAAAACAAAATGGGAAATCATCACAAACTGTTAGGTTGTCTTTCTTCTGGTTATTATAGACCTGGGAAACATTCTATATCAAAATGGTTTTGGTGTGACATCTTGTTGGGCCAAAATTCTCTGTCTTGGGGAATTTTTTTAAAAATTAGTACTGTTCTTAAAACAAACAAAAGCCAAGATAACTCACCAGTTTTCCTGTAGACACTTTGAAGAACAAGGTATCAACTGGACCTTAAGAAGGTTGATTGTGCTTCTTAGCACTGACCTGCTGGCTTCACAATAAAGACAGAATCCATTGAGATTTAGCAGTTTCATGGAGCTGGAGAGGTAGCTCTGTGGTTTAGGGCTCTGATTCTCTCCCAGAGGATAAGGGTTTGATTCCCAGTACTCACACAATGGCTTACGAATGTCTGTTACTGTGTAACCCTTTACCACCAACTCACCCCTCCTCCTCCTCCTCCTCCTCCTCATCATCATCATCATCATCATTATTATTATTATTACTACTATTACTACTATTATTTATTGTTACATTATTACTTTGATGGCTCTAGAGACAGAATGAATGCTAGGCACATATTCTGCCCTGGGCTACATGCCTCACCCCTTACAATTATTTATACACATACATGTGTATTTTTGTCCCTAGATATTTTCTTCTGGGCTAAACTAGGGCATCATTCTCCTGAGGCAACTGAGAGTGAGAAGAAACAGTGTAGTTAATTCATACCTCAGTCAGGCCTCCCCACAGCCCTCCTCCACACTGGCAATATCAAGCAGGTGGGCAAGTCCAGATGAGGTTCCTCAGTGAGGTGTGAGGGCAGAGGGCCTTCCCTGCATTTCTTGCCTGCACTATAGCATGCTCCATGGCGGACATGGTAAGAGGGGCAGGCCTTCAGCCATCTTGTTATATCTTCTCTAAATATGAAGTAGTCTTTTAAACATAATATACTTGTTCTTTTTCCAGAAGGAAACTGTTTGCACAATAGAAAAAGTTCCAGGTCCAAAAAAAAAAAAAAAAAAAAAGTAGAAAAGCAAAATCCCTTAAAGATGGTTTTAAAAGTGTGACTAAGTATATGTTTGTGTGTGTGTGTGTGTGTGTGTGTGCCTTTCTGTTTGTCTTCTCCTGCAGGGAAGACTTCCCGTGCCTAAGGAAGTGAACCGCAAGAAGATGGAGGAGACTGGCGCTGCCTCGCTGACTCCGCCGGGCAGCCGTGAACTCACCTCTCCAGCTATCAGTTACCTCCACCCTTTTTAATCGTCCACCTCCATTTGTATTGCATATATGGTGTATGGGGTTTTGATGAGGTCTTGGTATCATATATGGGATTTTTTTTTTTTTTCTGTGTAAATCATCAACTCTAAGAAGAAACTATGGGACTCTAAGCCTGGCTTTAGAGAATTTACAGTGGACAAATAGGTTTCATCAAACCAGTTTTTAATCATTCTGACTCAAGTGAAAACGCTCAGAATTTCACACTGTGAATCCACGTTTACAACCCCTACAGGTGGGCCTTCAGGCCTGGTTCGCTACAACAATGTCTTCCACAACTCAAAACTCCTACTGCGCTCAGATGACCGGTCCGTTCCTGCCTTTCATCACACAGCTCCCAACTGCTTCTTGCAGAGGCTGAGAGTCCCCCCCACGTTTTTTTTTTTTTTTCCTTTCTTCATTTAGATGTAACAAACCTAGTAGTTTATGTTCATCGATTGTCTGTATATCTATATTTTACCCATGTACTCTTTTGATGTATAGAAGTAGTTTGAAACTCATTGTTTCCTTGTGGTAAGTGACTGAGACGCTGCCACAGGGCCTGAGACACTGATGAATGGTGCTATTTTGGACTTTCAACATGCTCCTTGGCGAGGTAGCTCTGGTGGAGTTGTTTTCTATTTCCATGTTCTAAAGAAGGTGTTGGTACTTTGTTTCCTGGAATGTTCTTCTCTAGACTGGACTGACTTGTTTTCCTTGTGTCTTGAGTGTGGCTTTCTTCTTCAGTGTTGTAGGTTGAGTGGATGCTACCAAGAAGTGTGAGAGGCTGTCCTCTCGTGACTGGCCCTGGCGGATGTGCAGTCACGGTAGCGGGAGCAATCACAAAACTGTAATTGACCTACCAGATCTCTTCCTTTCTGCAGCCTCACCTGCCTGACTTAGAAAAAGAAAAGCAATAATTTTTTTCCAGGCATTCTGAGGTTATCTCTTTGGATTCTTTTTGTTTGACTAGATATTGGGGGAGGGGGATAAAAGTCCACTCTTTTAATAAGTGCCATGTGGGGAAAAAAAAATCCAAAGTGCTGGCATTTGAGTAGGAATTTGAAAATTATCCCTTTCCCAAAGTTGAAATTGGAAAAATATCTTTATAAAATAGTGATGATGAAGTTGATGATTATGACAGTGATGACGATGGTGGTGATGGTGGTGGTGGTGGTGGTGGTGGTGGTGATGATGATGATGATGATGATGATGATGATGATGAAAGGCAAAACACATTTTTGGGGCAGTTTTGATAAGCAAGGTGTAGATTTTACATTTTTGTCCTTGCTCCCAATGAAATGTATAAACAAAAATAAAATCTGACAATGCCATCTCCTCACAGAATGTTGTGTTAGCCAGACTGAAAGCCCACCTTAATTTTTATATAACGTCTTTAGCTCTTCCTTTGACAGGGCAGGCCTTGTTCTGAACTGTTTGCGCTTCTGACTGTTAAACACCAATGATGCACGCACTGTCCCTCTTCGTTCTTTCTCTCGCTTCCCCTCTGGCTTGAGTTTCTTGTGCATTCTCGCTACCCCACCTCTGTTAGGGTAGATATATCAGCTCTGTAAATAAAGCAAGGAAACAGTATTGTGCATTTGTGGCATTATGTAGAATTGCAGTGTGCGCTGCCGAAAATGCAGGCTTTTGTAACGTGGTCCTCTCATAAGTACCCAATGTATTTTAGCTATTTTAGTAGGATTTGTTCAATAAATATGCAAGCTATAAGGTAACTGTGCTTTGGCTCATCATTGTAGGGTCGGTCGGTCTTTTTAACACCTCTGTCAATTCATACTATGTTTCGTGTTCCCAGGACCCCTCAGGTCAGGCAGGACAAGTGTCAGAAGGGAGAAGCAGATTTGCCTTTTGAAAATTTCCTCTCCTGAGGGCTTTATGATATTAAGGGAGAGGTAGGGGCTCATTAAGATGGTGTTAGCAGCATTGCCCTGGTCACAAAGGAGAAGTAAGTGCAAATTCTCCCCTTCTAGACATTTCCCCTCTCGTTAGGGCATTCCCACACACCTCAAGACGCAGGTTCTCACACTCCCTTACCAGCAAGACCCACTCTGGGAAGGGTTGGCACCTCCACACGGACAAAAGACTCACATTTTTAAGAGGATACAATTCTGAGATAGACATTTAAGCCATTAGTGTGCAGGCATGCAGTCACCCAGACCCCTGTGGGTGATGAGTTGCCATCATCCAAGCCTTTTGGAAGTCTCAAGTGACTCTGAAAACTGGAAATTGGGGACCCATGCTCCATGCATTGCTGTAGATAGGATCTACGGTTGGCACATGCAAGGTGAGCTACTCTCTAACTGAATTTCATGGTCAAACCCCCTTTGATATATTCTTTAGGAAGGGCAGATGTATGGGGACATCTCAGTTCTGAACAGAGACCTATGACTAGAGGATCTGAGGTGCTCAGCCAACAGCCCCGGGCGTGGGTGTGGCTCTCCAGCTTTGGCCTCAGCATTGAATGTTTGACTGACATCTTGGCTGTTGAGAAACTCCTGCTGCTTTCCTCATTCAGCCGTCTGTGGGACTGAAACATCACGTTGATTTATGCAAGAGTTCCAAAATCAACTGGTGGGGTATAGACACTGAGATACCTCACCAGAGGGTAAAGAACATAATTCTGAAATGAAAGCCAGAGAGAGAGAGAGAGAGAGAGAGGAGAACAGAGAATCTTACCATCCCCACTCTGAGAGCGTGTCCTCCTCAGTATGGGGGACAGAGGATGCTTTCTGGAAGATCCTCGTTCCTAATTGTGCATGTTACGAGGTATCACATAAATTGGGAGGATGTTGAGTTTAATTTGAAATTAATGCACATTCCAGATGAGATACTGGCACCTGTATACATACCCAGAGATTAATGCCTCTGCACACATGGGAAGGTCTCCTATTATTTTATTATCTTTTTACTTATAAGGAATCCTAATTTTCCTCACTTAACAACCTCCCTTTGCCTGGAGGGGCATCACAGCTACGGGGGATACAATCTGCTTGGAGGGGCATCACAGATATGTGGGATACACTCGGCTTGGAGGGGCATCATGAATATGGGGGATATACTCTGCTTTATTGCCTTACTAAATTAAGACTATGAAAAAAAGATCATGAGATGGGACAATAGGTGGCATTTCTCTGTTATTTTATTTCCATCCATCTTAATTACCAATTGCTTCTAAAGAGATTGAAACTGTGTTTTGCATATTGAAACCATATTTTTTTCTTATCCCACAGGTTCTATGGGTCAGAAATTCTGGAGTAGTGCAGCTGGTGGCTATTATATGCCTTTGCAGCCAAGATGTCAAACAGGCCTAGAGTCATCTGATATTCTTGCTGGGTTTGGAAAGCCATGCCCACGTCCTTGGCTGTTGGCTGGGAACCTCAGTCCCCTCTATTCAGGTCTCTCTGCAGAACTGAGATGTCCCCATAACTCCTGCCTTCCTAAAGAATATATCAAGAGAGGCTTGGGAATATAATTCAATTGGTAGAGTAGCTTGCCTCAAATCCACCAAACCTTGGGTTTTATCTACGACGTGGTGTGTGTGTGTGTGCGTGCGTGTGTGTGTGTGTGTGTGTGTGTGTGTGTGTGTGTGTAAAGATCTAGGAACAAGCCCAGGTACGTATGATCTAGTCTCAAACCTCACCGTTGTGCTGGAATGGTGGCTCACACCTATAATCACAGAAACGAAGGAGTCTAAGGCTGAAGGGTTGCCGCCAGTTTGAGGCCAGCACAGTTTGCATAGTGAGTTCTAGGCCATCCTTGTCTATAGTGTGAGACCAGAAAAGAACAAGAAGAAAGCCAGAAAGCAAGATAGCCAACAAACAAAAACCCCCAAACTAACCGCTATCGTATTCTGTTCAGGTAAACCAGACACCAAATGTAGCCTTATGACGTACTCTACAAGGTAGAAAAGCAAATTTTTGTTCCTTGAAGTGGGGGAAACTAAAGAATTTGGAGACACGATTTTGAAATTATATAACAGTCTCTATTTAGTAAAAGAACTCTGGGTTTATTGTAGGCTAAGGGATAAATTATAAGAAAAACTGAAACCTGGAATAGCAGATACGTCTTTTAAGTGAACATTCCTGGAGTCCCACAGAGCATGGCTCTGAAGAAGGTTCTAGAACAAACCCAGTACATCAGGGCTTCCACTTACTAACCAAAGTGCTCTTAACTCCGCAAGCAACAGTTATCGGCAGTTGTAAAAACAGAGGTTGGGATACATGATATTTACAGTTCTGAGAAAAATCGGTGGTGTTCCACAGGGGTCACTGAGGACGGCTCATTCAGTTTCCATAAAGGTGAAAATGATGGGTGATTGACCCTGAACTCCTATAAACTCACGGGAATCATGCCAGGAGCAGCCATGGGCCCGTTAATGGTTAATACCTGCTGTGGCAGAGTTGAGCGTTTGAAGGCTGGATGAATCTGAAGTCTAATTAGAGACAAACGGGAGCCCCAGTTTTTGATTAAAGACTTTGTTCTCTCACCAGAAACAAAAAAGTATTACCATATTGTCTTGGGGTACAGATGGGCAACCAACAACTAAGGACCAGATAGACCCTATTGACCTCTTTAGTTTGTTTACAGTATGTTTTTAAGAATGTTGATTAGTTACCAGTGCTTTCAAAGATGGAGGTACTACTCCACATGAATGTCTAGGTGGGAAAATGGAAGCTGTACACTAGGAGAGTGGAGTTAAACAGCAGACTCTGTCTTCAGCTGAGGGGTGCCTCCTCCCTCCTATGACCCTTACCACCTCTGTTCTTGCTCCCTGCTTCATTCAGGAAAGGTGGTTTGCACTGCTAATCCTGTGGGTAAAGGGAGTAGCCAGGAACCTGTTTTACTAACAAAGGGCCAGGCACCTTACCAAAGCTTTGTGTTTGACAGTGGAACTACTTGCAGTCCGCACTAACTTAAGGCTGGAAACAAGCTCCTCTATGCTAATCCCACAGCCTGCCTGCTGGACCATCTGTGTCTCCCCAGCCCTCTTTGGAAATGTTCAGTAATCCCCCTCCAAGCACTGAAATCCTATGACTTAAGGAGGGAAAAGGTGGTGGATTGGTTTGGGTGAGGCTGTGTATGAGCAGAAGAGATTCATGAAGTTCAAACTGGGGTATGTGGCAGCTTCTCATGGAGACTTCTGGCTGGCTTTAAGGTAATTTGTTTTAAACTCTTCTGTATTCTTTTCCTAAAAATTGATCTACAGAAAATGACTCTGGACTCATAATAAACTAAAAAACAAACAAACAAACAAAAAAAAAAAACAAAAACAAAAAACCCAAACCACTATTTATTTTTAAAGAGAAAGGTTTCATCCGTCTCAGGTCTTAATACGACACATGGCCCTTAACATGACACCCAACCCCAGATGAAGCAAACAGAAGGTTTCTTCTCATTAGTCGTGAACAGAGGCGCCGGCCTTTCCTTCTCCTGTTCCTGTTAAAGATGATTGCAGTGTTAATGAGCAAGAAATTGGGTCTTTGGGCTCTTAGGGATTTTCAGATTTTAGAAGTATGGAAAGTGGAAATGAAGTGAATAGGAACAATATTTACCTCAGACTTCTACCTCTCTCCCCACACCCCCTACCCCCGGAGTGATTCTGATTGCCTTGCTTTCCGGGGAGATTGTGGGGAGAGTGCAGCTCATTTTCTACTGTTCATGGATAGAGAGTAATGCATAGGATAGATTTTGAATACTTGACTAGGAAGAAAAGTAACAAGAAACAGGTAGGATATCACAGACTGGCCCTGCTGGGTTTTGTTCATTAGTTTATAAACTCACTTATGCATGCATTCTGGGACCAGACCTTGCTCGGTTGCCTAGGCTGACCTTGAACTCCTGGGCTCAAGCAATAACCCTGCCTCAGCTTCCCAAGTGGTTGGAACTGCAGTAGGATGCCACCAGGTCTCTTTTGCTGACAATTTTAAATGGAATTACAATGCTTTCTGGAGATATCAAGTGGATAAATCCAAAGATAAAGACACTTTCATGAGGACTCTTTCAGACTTGATGCATGGTGTTTGAAAAAGTTGTCAAAACCATTGCCCAAATTATGACATGAAATGTGTATTCAATTATAATCATTTCTCCTCACATATTATCATATGCAGTGTTTAATATCTCTTCATAATTGGGAAAAAAAAAAACTACTGTGCTGTGAGACCGATTAGCAGCCTGAAAGAACATTTTCATTCTTCTTGGTATTCTTGAGTTTGACATGAGTTCTTCCATGATTACTCTTCAAAACCAGTCGACAACATTCAAGAGCTGCATACATGTGTGCTGGAGAAGTTACCTGCCTTGTGTGCTAGTTACCTTCATGCTATTAAGACCGAGTCCTGACAAGCAAAGACTTGAGGGATGACGTATTCTGGCTCCTGGTTTGAGAAGTTGCAGTCTATCATAGTGAAGAAGGCATGTTGGAGCCCATGATGACAGGAGCACATGGTCGGGAGCAAAAAGCCCGGGTCCAGCTCTAACCTGTAAACCCAGGACACAACCTCTGCTAGCCAGGACCCATGTCTAGCAGGCTTAATGACCTTTGAAATCGAGCCTTTGAAGGACATTGCGTATTTAAATCATAACACGTTTGTCTTTGTTAGGGTTTTGCTCTGATAAAACACCATGACCAAATGTAACTCAGGAAGAAAAGGGTTTATTTCACTTAACATTTTCTGGTATCCTCTTATCACTGAGGGAAGTCAGGGCAGGAAGTGAGAGTGGAAGCTGAAAGGAGGAAGCAATTCAGAGGGATGCTGTCCATGGCTTGCTCAGCCAGCCCAGGGGTGGTACCTCCTTCAGTGAACTCCTTCCTCTCCTCAATCATCAATCAAGAAAATGTCCCACAGGCTTGTCTACAGGCCAATCTGGTGCTGAAATTTTTCCAGTTGAGGTTTCCTCTTCCTGAATGAGGCTAGTGTGTGTCAAGTTGACATAAACTTGCCGTGTGGGCAC
This sequence comes from Mus pahari, assembly GCF_900095145.1. Taxonomy (NCBI): domain Eukaryota; kingdom Metazoa; phylum Chordata; class Mammalia; order Rodentia; family Muridae; genus Mus; species Mus pahari. Next base: position 28,577,798 of record NC_034604.1, on the reverse strand, counting down.
AATTTTGCTGTATGTCAGAGCATGATGATCGTCTTGCTCTGTAACGCATTTAAATATGCAACAGCTCTATCTGCATCACCTTGATTTGTATTTTTAGTGATCAGTTTTACAATGTTTTGTAGAATAAAAATAGCTATTTGAGTAGAAAAATAAAGCCAACTTTTCTCTGACAGAACTTGCACCTTAGCCATTTGACAGTGAATGTTGCCCCCATTGATGAGCATTTTCGAAAGACATTTTCCACAATCGAGTAAAATCTACAGCTCTAAAGTAGAAAAAATACACTTAAAGCAAAAATTAAGATGGAAGTATTTCATCAGAAACCACTGTTTTGTCAAATGTTTAATCAGTTTTAGAAAAAAAAAACACGTCTTTTTATTCCTGCCATTTCTAAAGAGATAGTTTTTTTTTTTTTTAAAGGTGGTCCTAAATGGGAATGTTAGAGCATAATTAAGAATCATTTGAGAAGTCAGAGTGAATGTCTCTTGGTGTGCTTCCCAGAAACCGGGAAAGTAAATTATTCAAAATAACTGGAGAATAAGGCTCTGCTACAGTGCATTACCTTAAAAATGCAGAAGAACATTACCAACTTGTTAGGTGACAGAAAAGCAAAAGTATTTTTGATTACAGATTATTACATGAATTTTGCCACATGGCATCAGAAATTCAAAGAACTGAATTTTGATGCTGTAGTAAAATGTGTGTGTGTGTGTGTGTGTGTGTGTGTGTGTGTGTTTTACATGCACATACAAAAGAAATAGAATTTATGTTGATCTGTTTCATGAGAGCAATAAATAATTCCTCATTGGCAGACACATGAATTAATGACTAAAGTTCACCATTTCATTAATCCTTGCACTGGGGTGTGATTTTGCATTTGTTCTTACTAAGTGGAAGGTGGTCATATTTTCATTTGTAGTGCACTGCTCCTAAAAATTATTCTCTTTGCAAAGATTTCTTTTAATACTTAGATATTTCTGGTCAAAGGAAATTGAAGTGAAAGTTTAGGTGCATTTTAATTGCAGGTGAGTGCAATAGGGTGTTAAAAAAGTGTTTTTGATCAAAATAGTACAACATTAAGATAAAGGTCTTGGATAAAAATAAAAAAATTAGTTCACAAGGGGAGAAAATGTTCAATTCTGAAAGATAGAGAAGTATTTGTTTCTGAAAACAGAATGATGTTATCTTACCCAATACCATGCTGTTTTGATTCCATTGTACACATTCGTGCAAGGAATTACAACAGTCATTTAAAAACAGAAGCAATTATAATGTTCTTTAAATTATAGCATTTGAAAATATGTAAACTTAACCATCCCATTAAAAATTGCACAGAGTACCTTCTTCAAATTTCTATATCATGGATATTTGGGGCTGGGTGAGATAGCTCGGTGGATCTCCACAGCAGCTCCCAAGGCAGTGTGAGGACTGAAATCCAGATCCCCAGCACCCAAGTAATGCCACACGCTATTCTGTGATCTCCAAGAGCCAACAGCATGATGGGAGAGAAGGAGAGCCCCAGAGCCTTGTGAGCCAGCTAGCCTGACATACACAGCTGTGAGCAAATGAATGTCCCCAAACAAGGTGGAAGATGCGACCTGGCACTCAAAGTTGTTTCCTGACCTCCGCATGCATTCCATGACACATTGGTGCCCTTCCCCCAAGCCCTCACATGCATATGGATACTGTACATGTACCATACATACATGTAAAGAGAGCAAAATATTTTGAAAACTTTTGGCTATACAACAATCTAAGCTCTGTGTTATTTCGTTTGCTGTTTTATTATTTTTAGAGGGCATCTCACTGTCTGTCTGACTACGTAGCTCCGACTGGCCTAGAACTTATTATGTAGACCAGGCTGGCCTCAAGTAGAGATTAGACTACTTGTGCCTTCTGAGTGCTGGAAGTAATGGCATGTACTACCACACCCAGTCTAGTGCCTCGAGGAATTTATTCTTGGCTAGAAATACTTGGTAGCTAGTCATTGAGTTTGAACATCCCTCCCTGCCCCCAAAGCCTGATCTGCTGCTGTGGCACTATCAACAGCAGTGCAAGGGGAAAGACACCAAGGGGACCTGGGACCAGTGCTCTTTTGATGAAGAAAGGAAAATGATATCCAGAATACTCATTAGTGCGTAACTGTGGCCACCTGGGTGAGGCAGTAAGGCACGTGGAGTGGTGGTGGACCTCAGTGGGGTGCATTATCTTCAATTGTAAATCTACTGTTCTGAGGTGAGCCTAATAGACATATACAATAAAGGGAAAACTAAGCCTCCTTTCTGGCCCAGATTCGCAAGCTGCTTTCTGCACTGACTTCTTTAGGAGTTCTGGGGACTGAGGAATAAAGATTGGAACCTAATTAATACTCCGTTTCATTTCTCCCGTAGACTTTTCCTCCTTCTGCCATGAGGATGATCATTCCTCCAGACCTCTGGAGTATACTAGAGATGTAATAAAGACGTTAGAAGAAAACATGACTGTACCCAGTGAGAAGATGATAACAAGCTCTAGAGAGGGCTGCCTGTGCTTAGCTCTTTCAGTCAGACCCACTTGGCTGGGTGTGAAAGCCTTGCAGAAAGAGAATTTTAGGAGTGTGTTCATTTGCTGAGTCCTTCGAGTTGAGCAGCTTTAATAATTAGTTGGGGGTCTCTCTGAGCCCAAGGCTCCTATTAATTCTCTTCAACACTTTAGCCCAAGATGAGCTCAGAGGCCACACAGACAGGGCTATGTCCCTCCCATGCCTCTGCCTTTCCCATCTTGTTCCTCTTGCTTTTTTTTTTTCTTTCTATCTCCTCAGGGATGAAGAACCTCAGACCCTTTAACTAGTCTCTCTGTACCTGTTTCTTTTCCCCTGGGACTTTTAACATCCTTTTCAACTTCTTATATGAACCCTTGTCTGAGGACAACCCAGATTCTCTTTTTAAATGATGGCTGAAATCTGGAAGGAATCAATGGCGGGGCCATTAGGGTGAGCTCTATGGTATAACTAAACGGAAGGAGGGATGAGTGTCTGTGCCCTAAGAACCTGCTGTAGAGCCGGCCTTCATGTGTTCTTCTCCATCTTACGCCTTGGGCAAGCTCCAGCCAAATGTGCCCCTCACTCCTCATGACAGCCTATAAGGCAAGACAGTCACTTCTCTGATTGTCTCCTTCCCTGAACTTTGTTGAGAAGCTGCTGGCTATCCGGAAGAGGAGAAACACGGCAGAGATGTCCTCCGGCTTCCTCTGGGACGTCTGTCTCCCTGGCTCGTTCCTTGCAATTACATGGCTAGTTTCTGAAAAGCAGATGTTCCCTGGAGAGCTCAGGGCACTGCCTTCTAGGAGAAGGGTAACTGGTGTTCCTGCTCGTCGCTGACAGTTGCGATCTGCTTTGTCACATGGATAATGAGGGGGGTATTGTATGTGAGTTCTGGAGGAAGATTAGCTCAGAAGGACATTTTTAAAAAGTGGGGTGGCAGCAGCCCCCGGGAAGAGTGTGGAAAATAGCCGCTTGCTCATTGAATGTGTAGGACACTGTCACTGATATCATTGTGCATATGGCCCCTCCACAACACCATGAAGTCAGCAGCAGCGTGTCAGCTGAGAGATAAGTCACCCTGTGGAGCGAAGTGTCTGTGCTCAAATGTCAGGGTTACTCTTTACCTTCTCCATGGTGACATCATAGGAATCTAACTTTACTATTTATAACTTCCCCTAAATCCATTCTCATTCCCCATATGAATAAAGAAGAAACACTGGGGGTTGTCTCCAGAGAAACAAAAGGTAACATACAGATCTAGTTTTGAAGGTGTATATTGTAAGGTTGAGGCTTATGAAACATCACATCGTCATTGTCAACCTAGCGTAGACTTGATCAGAAAGCCTGAGAATCAGTGGCGTAGACTCTAGTTCTTGCCTGCACTCCTGAGAACCAGAAATGCCAAGACCAAAATGTTAATTGTTTTATTTGATAGTGAGTTTTGCTATGTTGTCCAAGCTGGTCATAAACTCAAGGTAATTCTACTGCCTCAACTTCCTGAGAGGTGGGAGCGTAAGCATGAGCCGCCACACCCGACTTAGGATGGACTAATCTTCCAGCTACAGGAACTGGACTGAGAAAGGGCCGATTCGGCTTCCTTTGCTTTCCTGTTACATTCAGGCCCTCAGTGGTTGGGAAGTCCCTTGTATCAGGAAGTCCACTTGCTTGACTCTGTTCACCACCTCAAGTGCTACTATCTTCCAGAAGGGGACATAAATAGCATCGAATCAACCACCTAAGCATCCCATAACCCAGTCAAGTTGACAAATTAAAATCAGACACCGTATTTCACTTGTATGAGATACGCTCTCACAAGGTTTACAGTACTTTCACTTAATCAGATGACCAAAAGCACAGAAAACAGGTGACCATGGAGTGTTCAACCACAGGGATATATCTTTCACCACTGCATCTCTACTCCGAGGTTCACAAACCTGTGTGGAAGAGGGGACAGAAAGTTGTTAAGAGCCAGAAGTTGGCTCAGATTGCCAGGAAAGTGTTTTCTAGACAGAACAGAGTCACTGCTGTCAGGAACTCAACAGCAGTTGTGGTTCCCTATACAAGATCAAGCAAGTCAATAGTCCAACACCGATGGGGAGGGGTGCATGAGGCCACACCACTAACTGAGGGGTGATTGGCAGCTGGTGGCTGCTACGAGGGCAGGTCGGCTTTCTTGAGGGGTATAGCCTCTTATAGGTTGCCTATGTTCCAGTGGATGATGATCCAGCGTCCATGTTCACATGGGTGGCACCAGTTGACCTCAGTAAGTTAAAAACAAAAATAAAATGAAATAAATAGGGGGATTTAAGATTGGGAGGGAATAATGGAAGCCTAGGTAGAGTTGGAATCATGGGATGGGGGTATATGTTATCAAAGTACATTATATGCAGTCATGAGATTCTCAGTGAGGAAATAAAATGACTCAAGTAGTTGCCCTGGTTTTCATGGGGGTCGGTACATTTTAATGTAGCAGAAATTCTTCCAGGAAAGCATGGTGTGGTATTAGAGAGATTTCAGAAAACAGAAATGAAAGGTAAGAGAAATCAAGTGGCATTTTACCCATGCCTAATAAAGACCCTTCTCTATGAGCCTGACTTTCAACAGACTGACACGATGCCATCCTATTTGGACAGGAGCCTAGCACAGAAATACTTTGCATTTCTCCCCTGGATTCCATGTTTCTAGGGTACCATCTGTTTGAGACATCTGTCACAATGCTGATCCCCAGGCCTGGCTCAGCTGGCCTGGCTATCTGGTTAGCTGTCCCCTTCTTCTCTTTCTACTCCACAGAGAGCCATGTGGCGGTTAGAGACAGAAGAACCACCTCTGGTTAGGGACTCCTATAAGGAACACACCGATACACTGTTATGGCCTGATTAATCTGTTAAAAAAATAAAACTAATAGTGGATTTTACAAAACATTTTGCTTTTAGGGGGATGTAGATGATGAAAACAGGCTTGTTTGGCCACATACCATAGCCACTACCCAGAATGCTAGGGGAGATGGAGATGCTGCTATCAGATCTCACAGCTGACTCCATCCGGGACACTGTGTTATCTGGAGCCACAGCAGTCACAGTCAGCGGATGACCTAGCACCTGTGCTCATGCGCTCTGGGTGACCTCATGTTGCTTCTCATGAAGCTGTTCATATTACAACTTGTATCTTACTCACCTTTGTAAACTTCTTCTAGTACTAGGGTTCAAAGCCAGGAGATGACTATACAGCTTTGACAAGTTCAAGATACTCAAAGTGAGATCAGAGCTTTGCTTGTTGTCCAGACTTATGAAATGTGGGGGTAAGCGGGGCACTAAGAATGATTTTCATCTAGTGACTTTCCACCTTGGCTGCATATCAGGGTTGCTTGGGAAAACTTGGGAGAATTTCTGTGGTGAACTTCACCCTCAGGAGAAGGTAACTCCTCGTTCTTTCTCTGGGCAGAGCCTAGGTATTTTTCTCTCTCTCTATTTCTCCAAGTCATCCTGAGACCTACCTACTAATTCTGTCTCTGTCCATGTCGAAAAGCTTCTGAATGACAACTGGGCCACAGCTGAAGGTCAAGTAGAACATATCTGATTACATAAGACAGGAGTTATTATAAAAGCACAGAATGATTAGCAAGAAGAAAGGGGTTTCCCTCTTTCTGCCCTCATGACTCAGGTGTAAATCAAATTACATCTTGCTTTCAGAGCCTGTTCCTGTCCTTAACCAGATGTACCAACATCCTAGTATGGCTTAGCTTTTGTCATTTGTTCTGTGGTAAGACTCCTTTCTGCCTTGTATACTGTGAAGAGATGCTCTGACAGTGAAAATCTCATCTTCTGTAAGATCAGTGTGTGTGTGTGTGTGTGTGTGTGTGTGTGTGTGTGTGTGTGTGTGTGTATACAACTGTCATTCTCAGGAAAAAGAACCCTGAGAGAGATGGGAGTAATTGAGGACAGGTATAGGCTGGGCAATCTGCACAATTATCAGAAGAGTCAGGCTCAGAGATGAATGGCTGGAAAGTTTGAGAAGGTAGAATCTGCAGAGAGATGAGGGGAACCTTAAAAAGATCTTTGAGTTCCTTCCAATGTTAGGCTGTGGTTCTCTGCGTCTGTTTCAGTCAGCTGCTGGGTGGAGCCTCTCAGAGGACAGTTATGTAGATTCCCGGCTGTAAACATAACAGAGAATCATTAATAGTGTCTGGGATTAGTGCTTGCCCATGGCATGGGCCTCAAGTTGGGCCAGATATTGGTTGGCCATTCCCTCAGTCTCTGCTCCATCTTTGTTCCTGCATTTCTTTTAGACAGGACAAATTTGGGGTCAAAAAAGGACAAGGGGACAGGAGATGGGGAGAGGGACTCTGTGAGGGGGATCAATTGGGATGTAATAAATAAATAAATAAATAAATAAATAAATAAATAAATAAATAGGCTTTGATCTACATTGTTTGTGACCTGAAGTGAGGTCCTGGGGAGATGAGGAGAGAAAGTAGGGAGTCGAGATTTGACTGTACCATCATTTCCTATAAGTACATACAGAGGCTGAGGCAGAAGGCACAAGCAGAGACAATTTTCACAGGCGTTATGGAATACTGGGGGTAGACAGGAAGACTCTGATTCAGAGCTGGTGCGTTTCAAGATGAGGACCCACAATGGAGTGACCTGGAATATCTAATTTTTTTTTTTTTTACTATGATAAAGTGGATGAGCGAGGGGCTTTCCAGGTGCCGCATTATTCCTAAAATAAAATCTGAAGAAAATGTCACGTAAGCAGGTATCCGGCTTCACTTTGAGCATTGAAAGGAGAAAAAGACCAGAACTCTGGGTAAATCTGCGAAGGGGGGTCCAAGCTCAGGCCAGGGAATCGAGAGAGGAACGAGCTGAGAAAACGTTGGTTATTCCAACTAAACCACCTTTTTAGGAGTCAGCAATAATTTTGTTTCAAAAGGGGATCCAGACCAACGAAGTGGTGGGAGGGTGTCCAGTCCAAGTGTGCAGATCTGGTCCACTAACAGAGCAGCAGGTGAAGCTGGCAACTGTAAGGATTGATAGGAAACACCTGGAGCTGAGCTGGCCACCCACACCTACAATCCAGGAACCCTTGCCTGGCATAGAAAATCGGGCAGAGGCTCTGAAAGTTCTGGGTGAGGCAGAAGGCAGAGGAGGAGGTGAAGGTATTGAATTTCCCATGCTATGTGGAGAAAAAGAAAAACCGGAAATAAGCTCTAAAGAGGCCAACTATTCACAGCAGGAAGCCAGTGGTAACTCTATGCTCGGAAAGTGGCTGATGATGGAGAAAGCGCGTGGTATGAGTACCTGGTCAGACATCCCGTGGAGGGAGCCAGGCTGGTGTTCTCACTCAGAGAAGGAAAAGATAAAGGTTCCATAATAAATATTAAAGTGTATAGATTACCATGGAGATGAGGCAAGGGGGTGTACAAGAGAGAAATTACTCTGATTGGGGCAGAAAGTGAATTACATGAACACCTCAGTCAGTGCAGAAAATCCTAGAGTGCTTTGAAGTAGAAAGTAATCTAATTCTCACAAGCCAAAGGGAAACTTTGAAAGCAATCAGTATACATATCTCTGTCACTTACTTATACTGATATTTAGTGTGATATGTGACATTAAGTCTTATCTCAGCAATAAATGAATTCTTACCACAAAATGTAGAAAAATCATTTGAGGAATTCAAACCCACTACTGAAGGTTTTTCTTTAAAAATGTGAAAATACTGTAACTAACATTAAACTCGATGATAAGGGGCCAAATGATTTTCTCTTATGACAAGGAGCAATGTAAGAATTCTGCTTTCCCCATTATTGCTCAACATAATGCTAAAAGTTTTAGCCAACACATCAAAATAAGAAAAGGAAATAAAAAGCACACAGATTAAAAAAAGAAATTTTAAAAAGCTGGTCACAAAGAACACACTATCTTAAATATTTAGAATGGACAAATCTATGGATTTGAACTCTTGCTTGGTGACGCTAAGAAGGAATTCATTGTTGCTGTAGCCAGCAACTTGGATAAATCCTCAGAGAGGTAGGCTGGGTAGGGAAAAGGTCAATTCCAAACGATTCTCATACTATATAATCCATGTACACATCCTTTTTTAGAGATGAACAAAACTAATGAATAAAGAACAGATTGGTGACTGTCAACAGGAGAGCGGAAAAGTACGACTGGAAGCATTTTTGCTTGACAGACGCTTTGGGTCCTGACTGTATCTGGCAATATCCTCACTGTGGCATCTGACCTCACTTACCAGATGATGTCACCGGGGAAACTGGATAAAGTTACAAGACAGCTCTGTACTTCCTTACAGTTATATGTGAATCACAAGCAACCCAAAATAGAAGAAATAACTAAAATTAGAGACAGGAAATACAGAATATCGTTGGAATATTCCACAGCAGAAAACTAGGCATCCAGAAGCTTCTGTGGTGTGCCTCAATGCTGTATGTTCTGTTGAGTTTCTTTTATATATTACTCACTGATTTCTAAGACTTTTTGTTTTCTATTTGTTTGTTTTATTTTAACCAAACCCCAGGACACTTCACCAGGTATGGGATGAGGTTACTGCCAATTTTAAAGGTGTGCATCCAACCTCCTTGCTTCTACTTACACTATGTATTAGTAAAGCCATACATTTTAAAACATTTAAAAATCATTCACGTCATTGTATGTTTTGCCCATCTATCAAGATCAGAGGGATTCCTCTGACTCTTGATGTGCAACCAATAGACATGGGATATATGAGCTGGTTAAAAATTGATTGTAATTTATTAAAAGTTATAGTAGAATTAACAGAGGTGGGCATTGAGGAAACACAACATAGACATTTATTTAGGATGAGTAGAATATCAGGGTGACACCTGGAACCCTCAGGACACAGGAACCAAGGGGAGGCCTGGAACAGGAACCTTCTGGTTTAGGGCTCCATACCCAAATAGTGCCAGGAGGAAGTAAGCCTCCCAGGAGTGTGGACAGGCCTGTGAGTGCAGGAAGGAATACCACTGCTGCTCAGAGGAACCCACCCAGAACCCTCAGGACACAGGAACCAAGGGACAGGAGTTTTCTGGTCTCCATCTGCACCCAGAGATAATCCTGTGCCACAGAGCTACATACACAAATATTGCCAGGAGAGAGCTGGTCTCCCAGGAGTGCTTACACACCTGTGAGCACAGAGCTGACCCTGTACCACAGCTCTCCATTCCCAAATTACTCCCAGAGAGAACTGGTCTCCCAGGAATACTGACACACAGGCTTGCAGGAGGGAAAAGACAAAGTCAGAGACAGCAAGACCAGCTAACACCAGAGACAACCAGATGGTGAAAGGCAAGCACAAGAACATAAGCAACAGAAAAACTACTTGGCATCATCAGAACCCAGTTCTCCCAACACAGTCAACCCTGGCTATCCCCAACTCACCAGAAAAACAAGACTCTGATTTAAAATCACATCTCATAATGATTATAGAGGAATTTAAGAAGGACATAAATAGCTCTCTTAAAAAGCATATAGGAGATCACAGGTAAACAGCTAGAAGCCCTTAAAAAGGAAATACTAAAATCCCTTAAAGAATTACAGTAAAATACAACCAAACCAGTGAAGGAATTGACCAAAACCGTCTAGGGTCTAAAAATGGAAATAGAATCAATAAAGAAATCATAAAGGGAGACAAACTTGGAGATAGAAAACCTAGGAAAGAGATCAGGAGTCATAGACACAAGCATTACCAACAGATTACAAGAAATAGAAGAAAGAATCTCAGGTGCAGAAGATACCATAGAAAACATTGACACAATAGTCAAAGAAAATGCAAAATGCAAAAGCTCCTAACCCAAAACATTCAGGAAATCCAGGACACAATGAGAAGATCAGACCTAAGGATAATAGGTATAGAAAAAAACAAAGATTCCCAACTTAAAGGGCCAGTAAATATCTTCAACAAAATTATAGAAGAAAACTTCTCTAACCTAAAGAAAGATACGCCCATAAACATACAAGAAGCCTACAGAACTCTGAATAAATTGGACCAGAAAAGAAATTCCTCCCATGACATAATAGTCAAAACACAAAATGTACAAAATAAAGAAAGAATATTAAAAGCAATAAGGGAAAAAAGTCAAGTAACATATAAAAGCAAACCTATCAGAATTATGCCAGACTTCTCACCAGAGACTGTGAAAGCTAGAAGATCCTGGGCAGATGTCATACAGACCCTAAGAGAACAAAAATGCCAACCCTGAATCTTTTATTTATTTATTTTAATTTTTTCTTTTGGTTTTTCGAGACAGGGTTTTTCTGTGTAGCCCTGGCTATCCTGGAACTCACTTTGTTGACCAGGCTGGCCTTGAACTCAGAAATCCACCTGCCTCTGCCTCCCAAGTGCTGGGATTAACAACCCTGACTCTTATACCCAGTGAAACTCTCAATTACCATAGATGGAGAAACCAAGATATTCCATGATAAAACCAAATTTGCACAATATTGTTCCACAAATCCAGCCCTACAAAGGATAATAGATGGAAAACGCCAACACAAGGAGGGAAACTACACCCTAGGAAAAGCAAGAAAGTAATCTTCTTTCAACAAACCCAAAAGAAGATAGCCACACAAACATAAAAATAACATGAATAACAGGAAGCAACAATCACTATTACTTAATATCTCTTAACATCAATGGAGTTAATTCCCCAATAAAAAGACATAGACTAACAGACTGGATACATAAACAGGATACATTTTGCTGCATACAAGAAATGCGCCTCAGTGTCAAAGACAAAAACTACCTCAGAGCAAAGGGCTAGAAAACATTTTTGCAAGAAAATGGTCCCAAGAAACAAGCAGGAGTAGGCATTCTAATATCAGATAAAATCGACTTTTAACCAAAAGTCAAAAAATGATAAGGAAGGACACTTCATCAAAGTGTCTAAGGAAAAATCTACCAAGAAGAACTCTCAATTCTGAACATCTATGCTCCAAATGCAAGGGCACCAACATTCATAAAAGAAACTTTACTAAAGCTAAAAGCACACATTGCACCTCACACAATAATTGTGGGGGACTTCAACACCTGACTCTCATCAATGGACAGATCAGGGAAACACAAACTAAACAGAGACACAGTGGAACTAACATAAGTTTTGGACCAAATGGATTTAAAAGATATCTACATTCACCAGGGAAATGCAAATCAAAACAACCCTGAGATTCATCTCACACCAGTCAGAATGGCTAAGATCAAAAACTCAGGTGACAGCAGATGCTCGAGAGGATGTCGAGAAAGAGGAGTAATCTCCATTCCTGGTGGGATTGCAAGCTGGTGTAACTGCTCTGGAAATCAGTTTGGTGGTTCCTCAGAATTGGACATAGTACTACCTGAGGACCCAGCTATACCACTCCCGTGCATATACCCAGAAGATGCTCCAACATATAATAAGAACTCCACTATGTTCATAGCCGCCTTATTTATAATAGCCAGAAGCTGGAAAGAACCCAAATGTCCCTCAACAGAGGAATGGATACAGAAAATGTGGTACATTTACACCATGGAGTACTACTCAGCTATTAAAAACAATGAATTTATGAAATTCTTAGGCAAATGGGTGGAACTAGATAATATCATCTGGAGTGAAGTAACCCAATCACAAAAGAACACACATGGTATGTACTCACTGGTAAATGGATATTAGCTCAGAAGCTGGAAATACCCAAGATACAATTCACAGACCACATGAAGATCAAGAAAAAGGAAGACTGAAGTGTGAATACTTTGGTCCTTCTTAGAAGGGGGAACAAAATACTCATGGGAAGAGTTATAGAGACAAAGTGTGGACCAAAGACTAAAGGAAATGCCATCCAGAGACTGCCCCACCCAGGGATCTGTCCCAAACCCAGGCACTATTGTGGATGCCAACAAGTGCTTGCTGACAGGAGTCTGATATAGCTGTCTCCTGAGGGGCTCTACAAATACAGAGGTGGATGCTCTCAGCCAATCATTGGACTGAGCACAGGGTCCCCAATGGAGGAACTAGAGAAAGAACCCAAGGAGCTGAGGGGGTTTGCAGCCCAAAAGGAGGAAAAATATGAACCAACCAGTACTTCCAGAGCTCTTGACTAAACCACCAACCAAAGTATACACATGAAGGGACCCATGGCTCCAGCTGAATATGTAGCAGAGGATGGCCTATTCAGTCATCAATGGGAGGAGAGGCCCTTGGTCCTATGAAGTCTCTATGCTCCAGTGTAGGGGAATGCCAGGTCCAGGAAGCAGGAGTGGGTGGGCTGGTGAGCGAGGGGGGGGGGCAAAGGGGATAAGGAATTTTTGGAGAGGAAGCCAGGAAAGGGGGTAATTTTGAAATGTAAATTAAGAAAGTATCAGAGAGAGAGAGAGAGAGAGAGAGAGAGAGAGAGAGAGAGAACAAGAACACGAGGATGAGTCAGAGGCACAATTCAGACAGGATTTGCCTCTGTGAGGACCTCAGGAAATGATGTCTAAGGACAGCAATATTATAGTAAGGACCTTTTAAGTATTGAGTAGGGAGTGGCCTTCCTGATAGAAGAAACTAAGCTAGAAAGAGGGGAATTTGAAAAGATTGTGCAAGTCTCAGGTGGCATAAAGGGACCAGTGGTGGAACGTTGAACTGGCAACTTCAGAATGGTTTAACTCCCAGAAACAAACACCACTGCTTCATTGGGGACCCTCTCTCTAGATTAAATACCAGCCAGGCTTTGTTAAAGCTACGTGCGGCTGGGCTGTGAGCTTCCACACTGGTAGACACTCGGAAAAGGAAAACCCAAAGCCACTCACTGTTGCTGGCAGAAAGGGACACCAGTGACACCAGTAAGCCTCGGGGTATTATTTAAGATAAAATCCCAGTTAAAAGAGCAGGCGATTTTTGTTGGACAGATCCAACCTATAAACTGATGACGCTACAGACTCTCCCATGGATGGAAATTTGATAATCACAGTCAAATGTGGTAGAAGGAAGGGAAATGGACCAGCATCCCGGAATCCGTACATTGTAGGGTGATCCTTGGCCTCTCATTTCCCGTCTCCTTGGGAGTGTTCCTAGGACCTGGAGGAGTTCTCGTGTTGTCTCTGAACATGCCTTCTTTCCTAGTCCTGATTCTCACCTCTCTTCTTACAGAACCACACAAGCAGCAGCGACTGTGTGTGCGGAATGTGCTTTGCTCTGTGACACTAAACACATTGCATCATTTAATTTACTTTCATTCTGACTACAACCTTCTCACTAGGTAGCTTTTATTGCTCTGGCCTTCAGACAAAGAAGTGAAAAGCTGAAGGGACTGTGTAACAACTTTCCCCAGCCAGCAGACAGCTCTGTCCTCTCTATCCTTTCTCCGGATTTTTTTCTCTTTCTTTCTTTCTTTCTTTCTTTCTTTCTTTCTTTCTTTCTTTCTTTCTTTCTTTCTTTCTTTCTTTCTTTCTTTCTTTCTTTCTTTCTTTCT
>NC_034604.1:28560566-28563036 GCF_900095145.1 Mus pahari | reverse complement strand
GAGGGAGGGAGGGAGGGAGGGAGGGAGGGAGGGGGACATACTTGCTCAGGACAGTTAACAACAATGGCCTTAAGATTCGTTTGCAGGAAGCAGTGTAATTAACCAAGTGACAGATCAGTTCAGAAGGGAGAGGGCATCAGCTTCCTTTTCAGGGGAACACAGGGGTGTCAGTGTCTATGGACAGGCTCCACCTTCTGTAACAACCACCAGCTGTTTTAGGATGCAGCCATTTTCACACCTTCTACAGATCTATCTACTTTCTGGGCAAAGTGCTGTGAGATTTTGTTTCATACAAAGATTGCTTTCTTATTTGGAGAAGACTTTTTAGACATTTCTTTCATTCTGAAAAGTTGCTGCTATTCACTCATCTCATCTGTTCCTCCTAAGCTCATTCACCCTTGAGCTCACATCCCTTTGTGAATCTCTCTCTCTCTCACGAAGCAGTCTCTGGGGTTTCTGCTATGTTTGTGTGAGAGTCAGACAGCACACAGAGACAAAACGTGGGACGCTCCACAGGCTACGTAGGAAAGGTCTAAACCCAATAGGCTACTTAGGAATGATCTAATCCCAGAATCATATTTGACTCTTTTCAAAGTCCAGTGAATTCAGTACTTTCATGTATCTTGAAATGTGCTTTCAATTTTAATATATTTTATTTCCCTCTAGAGTAATTTGATTGCTTGACTGGCAAACCTTCCAAAGTAATTCACACAGACCTAACAAATAAAGCATATAAATATTTGGTCCCTGTGTTCACTGAGTGTTATAATACAGTATAATAAAAATTGCATTTTAAACTGTAAATACAGATTAATTCCTTGATTAGATGTTTTAAATTGACATTGATCTATAATAATGTAAATAGTTATAATATAAATAAATGTAACTATAATTATAAGTAAATAAAACATTGCCTATTGGGTTCTTTTAATTTGAAAAATACTAATATTATTAGCTTCTAACTTTCTAAATTATTTGTCCTATTTTTTTTTCAATTCTGAAATTGAGAGGCACTTTACCCTTTAGCAGTCAAGTCCCATCCTAGTTAGTCCAGGCTCTCGTGGACAAACATCTCAGCCTGAACCTGAGGCTTTGCAGTCACCTTATTCTTTCTTTTAATACAAGGAGGGCATGCTGCCTGCCTGTGTGTGCTTTAAATCAGACACATCATCTCTTATTTAAGTGTCTGCATGGAAGTCTACAACTCCCCCATTCTTGCCAAGAAGACAAATGTTTAATCCCATGCCTCTCAAGCCATGGGGATGTCAGACTTCCTAGGCCTTTAGACTTGACTGTAGATGCCTTTTATGCTCTTTTTTTTTTAATCCTCTGACATTTTAACATTATAGATATTAGAATAAACTGTGGATGTTTCCATGTTTTTCAAAGCCAAAGTTACTAATGAGAATCTCTCTTTCTCTCTCCTTCTCTCTGTCTCTGTGTGTATGTGTCTGTGTGCTCACGCATGTGCATGTTTGGATGTGCATGTTTAAACTCTAATCCTTTGGTTATTTTTATTTATTTTTTTATAAAGTCTTTTTTTTTTTTTTAAAGACTTAACTATTTATTATATGTAAGTACAATGTAGCTGTCTTCAGACACTCCAGAAGAGGGCATCAGATCTTGTTACAGATGGTTATGAGCCACCATGTGGTTGCTGGGATTTGAACTCCTGACCTTCGGAAGAGCAGTCGGGTGCTCTTACCCACTGAGCCATCTCACCAGCCCCATCCTTTGGTTATTATCAGACCATTTGAGTGTTAACTTTATGCTCTTCTCTCGGTGTCCAGTGACAACCTTCTCCTTACCCGAGGTAGTGAAGGAAGTCTTGACTGGAATAGGACCCTACAAGGCATTCTGGGAAATCTCTCAATAGTTCTTCTCTGGTATGTAAGTCAGCTTGGGGCGGGGCTCGTTTGGAGCACTTTCCAGGGTTTGACCTCTGCAGTTTACAGTAGAGCCTCGGGCTCAGTCACCGGATCTCTGGGCCTCAGAGGCTCCTCCAGCTGCTTCTACAACAGCTGCTTCTATTTTTGTCTCATCTGGAAGGACAGAGCTAGAGTGTCAAGTGTCTTACAAGGTCCTAATTAACTAGGTCTTTAGGCTCTGGGCCTCTGTACACTGTTTCTTGCATGAAAGGCAAGATTTCTCCTTATAAAGCAAGTGAAGCCTCAAAGACCATCGCCTGTCTTCCCACGAGCTCTGGGAACTCCCCAGAGACTGCCTGAAAGAATGTACGTTTCCCATGCCTGAAGAAATAGAAACAGTTTCTTGTAAAACAAACAAAACTGCCCAAACCCCAAAACAAACAAACAAACAAACAAACAAACAAAAAACATACAAAAGAGAATCTGTGTAAAAATATATGGATAAGAGATTTCTTTTTTTTAAATTTATTATTATTTTCTTTATTTACATTTCAAATGCTATCCAGAAAGTTCCCTATACCCCCCCCCCCAACCCTGCTCCC
>NC_034604.1:28540745-28560242 GCF_900095145.1 Mus pahari | reverse complement strand
GGTAGTCTCTGGATAGTCCATCCTTTCATCTTAGCTCTAAATTTTGTCTCTGTACCTATATCCTTTCATGGGTATTTTGTTCCTTATTCGAAGGAAGAATGAAGGGATACGAGATTTCTTAATCGCTATTTTTGTCTTGAGCATTTGCTGTACCCGGTCTAGTCTTCCTTTGAAGAGCAGTGTGATGAGACCATTTCTCAACTGTGGCTCCTGAGCATACAGCTTCTGCTGTGTTTCCTGTAGCTAATTATCCAGTGTTCTTGCAACTCTGGCTCACCCTGGCTTTTCCTTCCACCCTGCCAACTCGCTCCCCCTTTCTTCTGACTGCTCTAATCTATTGCAAGAATGCACTTTACCTCTGAGAAAATATTAGCACTGGGACTTTACCTCTCATGTGAATACTTTTTCTAAATCCCCTCTTAACTGATCAGTCATCTGTAACTGACCACTCTCAGATGCTTGGCTCCATGGCCACTTCTTGGACTTGGACCGGGAGGAGAGAGAGGACTTCCTCCTGGAAGCGTTTAATGCAAATCGGATGGGTATGGCTAAGGCCTGCCTGCTGCTATGCCCCAAATGCTATGTTCAAACTGAGGCCTTTAAAATGGGACCTTCCAGGCAGTTTCAGCCCGGAACAATTGAATACAGTGGGTTCCACTACCATTATAAAGGGGCTTTCAAAGAGTTGTTTGGCCTGTCCCTCCATGTGAAGACACATATTCATCCCTTCTACCTTCCTATTATTTGAAAGGCAGGATGCTGCTTGTCCATGAGGAACCATATACAGAATCTTCTGGAACCGTGATCTCTAATTCCCTACCATTAGAACATAAGAAATAGAGTCTACAGCTTTTGGTCTCCTCAGCTTAAGGGTTTTGTTATAGTAGTAAGAACAGAGTAGAGAAGAGACCATGAATATTCCAGGCCTTTTCAGTCTGGGCATTCAGGGCCAGTAGAGAGAGGAATAGAGAGAATTCCTATAGTTTTCCCCAGACTCAGTCTGGGATGTCCATGTGCCTTGGCCTATGTTTGTCCAGTGCCTGCTGGCAATGTAAGGAGGGACAAGTAATACCAAGGTTGTTTGATTTAACCTTGAAGATAGTGTTATTTTATATGTTCCTAAAATGCCACATAATAGATATACATATACATATGCGTGTATATACACATAAGATAAATATATAACGGATATGGTATGCCACTTGAGCTGATAATGCTTTCATAAGAATCATAGACTACCAAAAAATCCAGTTCCAGGCACAAGAAGCCTCCTTTCAAATGGTTGGCCAGGGTAGTTCAAGTCACTCCCAAGACAATATGGACCATTAATATAGCCTTGGAGGTTGAAGGTAAGCCTTTATTGCTGATGCCAGCTCCTGCATCTATGGCTCAGGGAACATCATGGAAGAGGGAGTGTAAAGAATGTAAGAACCAGGAAACCAGGAATTTGGCTAGACATAGATTCTCCTAGAAACGGCTATATAAACAAGATTGAAACAGTGACAGTATCATTGGTCATGCCGATGTTGTAGGATGAAATTATAACAGGGTCCTCCCCCTAGATAAAGAACTAAAGACAACTACCAACTACTGGGAAAAGGAGAATTAACCTCTCCCAAGGGTGAGGCCCTCTTTTGTTGTCCAATACAGACTGGTCATCCCTGAAGCCATATACATATTACCAACTAAATGGAATGAACAGGTTTTATTTGTGTATTTGTTCGCAGTGCTCTCTTTCATAGCACACTGTGTGTCACCATATACATATATGTGTATGTAAAACAATATAGTATATGTGTAACAATAATACTCAATGAAAGAGACTAAGTGGAGACGTGGGAGAGGTTGGAGGGAGAATAGCTAAGAGGGATGCAGGTAGGAAAGGAAGGGGGAAGGTTACATAATTCTAACTCAGTTAAAACTACATGTTTTAAAACGGGGGTCCCAGTAACATTTGCTCTGTAGCTGGCAAACAAGGGCTCTGCTCTAACGTTGCTTCTGTGTTCTTCACCGACTGCCCCATCTTGAGAAATCACAAGCCAATCACTGGCCTTTTCCAGTGTGCAGTGTTTTCCACTGGCTTTTGATAATCAAATGCTTTTATCTGCCCTCTCAGTGTATTAGCAATTGGTAATAAATAAAAGTATTTGTATGTTTTATATGAAATATAGTCTCAGACTTAGTATTATCAAACTTTTAAACTGTTATAAGCAAAGGACTACCAAAATAGTGAAAAAAGTTATTTTGTAAACTTGCTAAAAAAAAAACAAAAACATTTATTTATTTATTTGTCTGCCATGTAACACATACTTTATGGGATTGAGTTGTGCTGAAACAAGAGCAATGCATACTCCTAGCAACTAACTTCCAGAGAGAGCGCCATCATGGGGCATTCATTTATGTGTCCAAAGACACAGGGTCAGGTAGCATTTTCCATCAAAGGTGCCATCTGCAAGCAGGCTATGCTACCAGATTCACCTTACCGAATGAATGCATGAAGGGCAAGGATATCTTTCTAAATCACCCTGGTGAACCTCCAATTGGCAAACCTCCAACTCCAGCAGCGGGAGAAAACATTAATATACCTTATCCTAATTAAAAACTTTGGTGCATGTTTAGATAAGGATGTTAGAAACCATTGGTCATGAGTTTTTAATTAGGTTACTACATGTGTTAACTAACACCTCAATAGTATATATTAAAAGTTCATTTGTGCATGTACACACACACACACACGCACACACACACACACACACACACACACACACACACACACACACACTACTGCAAAGACAGACAGCAATAAATTAAAATTTCCTTACAGTGGTACTTTTCCCAGTCCCTCAGTTGGTGTCCCTTTGATGACTGTAGCTCCTGGTAGAGCGGTCTTGTCCTCTCCCTTGGGGGGGTCTCGTGTCACCCCCACCTTACCCCACCCTTTTCTTCCCAGCATTTTCATACCACTCCAACTGATAATGCATTCAGAAGCTCAGGGTTTGGGGTTTTATTTTTTACATTTTCTTCAGAATAGACTGGAATGACCAATCAGTAAGAGACATGACTAGATTGTAAACATGGACCCAAAGAGTCAACCTCAGAAGTCCCGGCTCTGCTTCCCTAGTGTGAGCTCTTCCTCCTTATTAAAACAACCATTCCACCCACTGCCCAAGATGAACAAGGAATAATTACATTCCTCCTGGGAGCATTTGCTTCAGGTTTTAGAATGTGTCGATAAGTGAAGAATGAACTAAGACTTTTATTGCCTAGGCAGTTCATTCTTACCCTAACTCATACATAACCAGCTCACATCACACACAGATGTGCAGACAGTGAGAGGGCGCATCTGGAGGAGATGAGCAGGAACATGGATGCCAAGGAAGAACGCGAGGAGGGAGGAGAGGCACTGCGGGAGGCTGGGTCCAGGAAGTGCAACATTCCAAATAGCTCCTATAAAATCTCTCTGGTTATCACGCCAATCCTTCTTTCTCCCTCCAACTTGGAGAATTTGCTCAGTGCACTTTTAAGAGTTCTATGGTGACACCAAGATTTTTTGTGCATTTTTATTCTAGAACCAAACAACGTTTCCAGGTTTTAAAGTCCTAATCTTGCCATAGCTGAAGACGTCCTATTCAGAGAAGATCGCCCATGATGGAATGAGACTTGGAACCCAAAAACTCACCACTATTTCTGAATGCTAAATTTCTGACTAAACAGATAATCAGGTTTGACTTTTTGACAGGAGAGACATAGTGTTGCTAGATAACTTCTCAAGCTATAATTTTTGTGGCTGCCATGGCAGTGGTAACAGTGGGAGTGTCATTGGCCAATACTGAACTAGAGTCACTGAATGATTATCTACGGAACTCATTGTCAACACGAAGCTCATCACTGAATGCATCCTCACTGCACTTTGTTGGTCTCCTGGAGTGCTTGGTTCTTAGCAGCCAGAGAAAGAATGAGGTTTGTGTCTGCCATATGTCACCCCGGCAGGCATGTGAGCTCCCTCACTTCAGAACACCTGGAATCACCCAACGGTTTTAAGTTCAGGGAGATAATTTTAATCATTTGAAAGAAAAAAGTCTAAAATTTTTACATATATTTGCATGTTGACTTTTAAACATATGGAATCATCTATACAAAAATAAATTTGATTGCATCCTACCATGTTGCAGGCCAAATTCAATTCAAAGAAATGGTGTGCGTAAAGAGTTCTCAGTTGATTGGTAGAAAAACACTTATTGGGGTATATGGACTAAAGGAAAATAGAGAAGCCTTTGTCAAACCCTGCTGCATTCGTGAAGGGGACCCTTTCAGAAGAAATGCTCACTCTAATCAGACTAGTTAAATCCACTTTTAAACTGTCCTTTTGTTCAATACGCATGCTCCTGTCTTCATTTCTACAATAGAAAGGCTACAGGCACAGCCAAGAACAGTCAGATGCAAACATCAGAACAATCTTGGCACTGGGGATGTCATTGTCGTTGATTTTTATGTGACTGCTGTTACCTTTTGCACATGTACCACGAAGGATTTAATTTCAGTAAAGTCATCAAGGGTGGCTACCTCCTTCTCAGCTTGCAATTTCCTCTAAAAGACAAGTGCTTTGCCTTCTGGTCTCCTGCCAGATGCTCATACCGACTTCGTTTCCAGAATCCACATAGCAACTGTTGCTATATTTTCAAAAGCAGGGCTTTCCTCTTTATTTTTCCAGCTAGAAAAATAAGGTGCAACTGAAAAAAAAAATTCAAGTGTTCAAAGAATTAAATGTCCTCCAAATCACATAGCCAAAGGATGACCTCTTTAGCTTGCAAATCTCCCTGATAGTATGTATTATCTCATGGGCTTTATTAAAAAAAAAAAAAAAAAAAAAAAACAGCTCATTTCAGTTGTATGAAATGCAGTTTGCGTTTTGTTGTTGTTTTTAAGTTTGCAACCTATTGAGTGCATTTCCACATGCCAGGTTATATATCTGTTTCTTGTTTAGACTACATGTTCAGTACTCTGATTTTTTACTATGCCACAATTTGACTTTTAGTACTTCACTGATAGACTTTTACATTATTTCTAATCATTAATTTTTATGAATAATTTTATAATGGACATATTTGTGTAAATGTTCTTTGTGGTGCAATGGGAGGAAAACGAAGTGGTTTAGAAAGGACAGATAAAGTCAAAGTTTGCAAGCCTTTCATCAAACTGTCTCCCAGAAAGACTGAGAAGTGTACACTCTTAGCAGCAGCAAGCATGGAGCTTGGACATGCTCCCTGGCGCATCTCATGTGTAGCTACGATGGGCTGCTGGAGCTCTGATGGTATAGTGTCCTTACAGTGTGACATTTGAAGTTAAACCTTTGCCCACAGAGATGCTAGGGCCCCATGTGCATCCCAGCTGAACACAGAGCAGTCAGCTGAATGGGGCACTAGGGAGGTAGGAGAGAAATATTTCTCTGGCAAGGCTCTCAAGTCAACAGAGGCTTGTGATGTTGTGATGGTTAATCTTCATTGCTAACTGGACTGGATTTGGGATCACCTAGGAGCCGTAGCCTGAGTGTGTCTTCAAGGGCATTTCCAGAGAGGCTTAACTAAAGACAGCAGACCCGCTCGCTATGAATGGGAGTGTTCTAGTCAACATAAAATGGGGTCAGGGTACATTCAAATAACACCATTTATCTCTCTGCTTCTTGATCTACTCAGATGGGAGCGAGAAGTCTTACACTACTTAAACTACTGCTCCCATGCCTTTGCCATCACTGTGAACTTTATAGCCTCTCAGACTGAGCCAAACCATCTTTCCTTTTTCAATGTTGTCTGCTGTTATCCCACCACAGCAATAAGCAATATAACAGGACAGGGTACTTTTCAGCCATGACACTTCACTGGCTAACCCTGGGCTTTGGCTCCGAGTCTTTGGACCTATGTCAAGTTAGTGGTGAGTTACCAAACTTGGCATCTCAGGAGAATGAGGCTTCTAGGGTGGAAGAGGTCATGGTGGAGTGTGGTGTGATCCTCATTAGCAAACCAGAAACTAAAGTTCTATGCGTTGTTTAGTTCGTTATTGAGCCTCACTGGGCTATGTAACTTAGTTAATGCCCCCATTCCAAATTCTCTGAGACACACACATAAATGGCCTCCTTCACGTATGCACACTGATCCAACATTCACGAGTCTGATACGTGTAGGACACTGTGCTAATAAAGTGAGAGAGAAGAATTGGTATATCAAACTGACTTTTTTTTTTTTTTTTTTTGGTTTTTCGAGACAGGGTTTCTCTGTTTAGCCTTGGGTGTCCTGGAACTCACTTTGTAGACCAGGCTGGCCTCGAACTCAGAAATCCTCCTGCCTCTGCCTCCCGAGTGCTGGGATTAAAGGTGTGCGCCACCACACCCGGTTCCAAACTGACTTTTAAAGCTCATTTTGAATGGCAGCCAATCATGTTAACTGTGCCTCATCATTCTTCCCTCCCTACACCTCCTTTCCATAGACAGTATGAACGTTTTATCTCCAGTGGTCATCTCTGAAGACACAACAAAGCAGAGAAAACTACTGTTAGTTGTTCAACATAAGAAACCTGTCACGTCTGAACTGTCAGGGCTGCTGTTGTGTGAACAGAAAGGAGGTCAGTTTCTGCCATCACAGAGCTTGTCCTGCTGCAGGGATGCAGACAGGCCCAAGGCACCCCCTGGTGACCCCTGAACCATAGGAATGGGAATGATGGCACGAGGAAATAAAGCTGAAAAAAAGGATAAATTTTCTATTATGTGATGTGATAGAATAATGATCCCCTAAAATGTCTGTGGTCTAACCCCTGGAGTCTGTGAATATTTCATTTAAATGTAAAAGGGACTTTTAGGTGCCATTAAAGATTTTGAAAGAGGGAGAGTTCTTGCACTGTCTGATTGGGTCCTTGAAATAGGGAAATAGGAAGAATGAGAAGCATAGGAGATGGAAAAGGACCATATTTAAAGACACTACCCTACTAAGTTTGAAGTTGGAAAGGGCGACATCAGGTGAAGAATGGAGATGAGAAAACCTTTGGAAGAAACACAGATATACTGGTGCTTTGTTATAAGGGCTATCTTGGATTTTTATTTCTGTCATATAAGGAAGGTTACATATTCTTGTGAACATAGAGCCTACTCTTTGCTGCCCTTTTCCTTCACACCCTTGTCCCCCACAGCTTCAGTTCCACTTTCACATCATCAGTGCATATGCATTGCTATGGAACTATAATGTCTAGGACCGGCAGTGAAGGAAACGTGCAATGGTTCTTCCTGGGACAGACTTAATTTGCTTTGTCTCATCATCTAGAGTTACATCCATTTTCCTGCAACTGATGACGTATCTTCATCTGCCTTTCTGGCTGAAAATATTGCCATAGTGAAAAAAGTTGCCTCACGCAGTCTTCTGTTAATAGACATCTAGGTTGATCCTATAATGTAGCTATAGTGAATATTAGTATAATACACTCTGATGTGCAAGTATCTGTGAAAGATATTAACTTGGAATTCTTTGGGAATAGAAGTGGTATAGCTGGATCATGTATGGTAGATCTGTTTTGAGGTATTCCATACTAACCTCCATAGTGACTAGATTTGTTTGCATCCTCACCAGCAATGTATGCAGGTTCTTTTCTGTATACATTTCCTACCAGCATCTCTTGGTACTTGTTTCCTTATTGCTGTTCTGATATGAGTGAGATGGAATCTTGCTGTAGTTTTGTTTTGTTTTGTTTTGTTTGTTTGCTTGCTTGCTTGTTTTGGGTTTTCAAGACAGGGGTTCTCTGTGTAGCCCTGGCTGTCCTGGAACTCACTCTGTATAATAGGCTACCTGCAAAACTCAATAAATCTGCCTGCCTCTGCTTCCTGAGTGTTGAGATTAAAGACATTCACTACCACACCTGGATCAATATAGTTTTAAATCTGCTTTTCTGTGATTGATAAGAATGCCTATGATTTTTTTAAAAGATGTTTTTACTTACCATACTGTACATTTCGAGAAACGTGTGCTCACTTTATTAGTCTATTTCTATATTGGGTGTTTGATTCCCTGCTAATTAGTTTTTGAGTTCTTTGTGTGCCCTAGATCTTACTCCTCTATCATGTGTATGACTGGCAATGATTTTTTGAAAGTTTTCTTCCATAATTATAGGCTAAGAAATAGCTTTTTAAACCATTACACTAACGACTTCTTATAGCAGCAACTGAATAAAGAGTATGAGAAACACTTTACAGAATGGATTTTAGGGGAGCTTTGCTTGATATATTTGCAGGATTCTGTTGGGAGAGATGCACAATGGGCTTGCAGGCAACCGCAAAGGGAGAACAAAGTCATAGATGTGAGGAGAGACAAGGTGCAGCATTTTAAAAAGCACCTCAGCCTTTAAAAAAAGGAGAATCTCAGAAAGCAGAGGCAAAAAGTCCAAAACCCGACTTTAACCACACACTGACTAGAGATGGCTTCAGCGTGAAAATCAAGGAGATCACTAAACAACAAAGCCAGGAAAAAAGGATTTGCTCCAAATGATTCAAGCAGAGTTGTGTGAAGCAGAGAGGGGAGGGAATGCTGTCTGGGAGCAATGCACTGCACAACGGGGCAAGAACATGGTAGTAACAATGAAAGCAAGGAGTCTTAGTGTTGAGGAGTGGTACTAAACCTCCAGAGCAAACAGGAGGAATTCGAAGAGGCCAGTAAGGCAATTTAATGTGACCTCTGCTCTCCATAGAATGCTGTTTCCCTGCTTCTGGGGCTGGTAGATGAGTAAAACGCTCAATGTTTTACACTGAGAAGACAGATCTCCTTCTTGAGTGTACATCACATTTACATGGACCTATAATTGTTATTGGCATGCATAGAGCTGACTTGTAAGGTTTTGAAGTGGGCACCACTATGGGATATGTGAATGTCAGAGCAGCAATTGAGATCAACAGAGAATAACCTAACACGGGACTGCCTGGAAGCCAGGGAACCGAGTTACACACTTTCCCAAAATGAGCAACGTGAACTTGAATAAGTCATCTATGTTTCTCAGACTAGTCCCTTACTGAGATAAGGTGCTTTTTATGTGTGGGAATAGAGTTCTGTGGCATTATGGAAACATTTTCACACTGACTGGGTTTTAAAGGCCCAGTTCTTTCCCCAATCACTCAACCTTCTGTGACCACAGGCTTTAGTTTCTCGGCAAATAGCAGACAACTTTGCAGACATCCATAGTCATTGGGTAGAACATACCAGCTGGGAGTTCAGAGCCAGCATCAGCTGATGCCAGTGCTAGGTAGCGAGGTGGGAGAGGGGATACTGCGGGTAGAGGTTGTTTTAGGATGTGGGTTTTTCTGAAGACGAAGAAACTGAAACAAAAGAGAAGCTGAGATCAGAGAAAGAGAGGCAAAGTGTCAGGCCACCCATGCAGAAACATAGTAAAATGATAAATAATATAATGCCAAAATTTAATAGTCACTTAAAATTTTCACACATTAATAGAAAAATAATTGGGCCTCAAAACAAGAACAAAATGACAGGAACAATCTCTGGAGGAATCACCCTAGACATTTCCATTTCTGACCAACACTAATAATTGCCAAGCAGAAATTTTTGTACTACCCATAGGCTGAGGGCTCTTCAAATGTGGCCATGACTAATCCTGGATATAAATACTTCAAAGGGTGACTCAAGGTCACTGCTGAGAGCTTGGTTTGTGTATTTTCTAAGAAAATGTTGACACTGGGAATGAGACAGGGAATTGGATAAGATTTAGAGTTAAATCAAGTTGAAGCTCTGGTGGGAGACAGACCTTGACACAGATGGGTAACAAGACAAACCTTTGTTCCCTTCCTAACAAATTCTTTCACAAGGTGGTGTTGCTTTGAACCTTCCTTTCTCTCCCCGTGGTTCTCTTCCTCTCACTCTTTCCTCTGTGTGTGTGTGTGTGTGTGTGTGTGTGTGTGTGTGTGTGTGTGTAAACAGGCATGTATGTGCACATGCCCACTTTGGTGTGCATGGCTGTGAAATTCAGAGCTAGAGGTTAATATTGTGTCTTTTCAATCAGCGTCTTCCTTTTCTTGTTGAGACAGGGTCTCTCTACGAACCTGGGCCTCTCCTAGTAAGCTAGGTTGGCTCTAGAGAGCTGCAGGAATCCTCTCGTCTCTGAATCCTGTGTGCTAATAGCATTTCAAACATGAACTGCTTTGCCTAGTCTCAACCTGAATGCTAGGGACTCAAACTCAGGTTCATGTGCTGCTGCAATAAGCACTTTACTGGATGAGTCATCTCCCTTGTCTCTTGGTCAAAATCGTGTGGTCCTGCCCATTGCTGAATCAAACTCCCCGGAAGTCATCTTCAGCTAAGGAAACCATGGAGCACCCAGGTGATGGTGGGGAACGTTGCTGTATAAGACTGTGAACTTTGGGAAATAGTGCAAAGGAAATATATTCATTGTCAACCTTAGTGGTTAATATTGGAAAATTAGCAGATAAAATGAATAAGTCTATGTCAAGTAAAGTTTGCCTTTTACTTACTAAATAGTGTTTCTGACTTAAACATCAAGAACTAACTTAGCATTAATGTTGGGAATCACTTCATTGTGATTTCAGTGGCTATAGAATAGGCTTTTGTGTGGGTCTTCAATTCTAATTCATTGATCAAAAGGTATTTTTATACCAGAACCATCCTGCTTTTATTGCTATTGCTCTGTACTATAACTTGAACCTACTACTACGTTTCTGCCAAGTGAAAACTGATCTTCCTTCTTCTATCAGGTATTAATTGCAAATAACAATTCTTCTTGATTATGGGTGAGACTTCTTGCCTACATCCCTTTTCCTATGCTGAGATGTTGTCTAATTTGAACCTGTGCAGATATAGTGCATTGTGTCACAGTCTCTGTGAGTTCATAAGAGCATCATTTCTATTGTTTGCTAACCCCACAGATGAGGGGAGAGATACCATTGACCAAAATCATTATGGACCAATTAATCAAGAAAAGAATATAATTAAAGCAAGCATTTTATTAATTCATGTACATAGACTGTCTCTCCCTAAAGGTGGGGTTCAAGATAGCAGCACTGGACATGGGTAAGGTAAGGGAATTTACAGTTCAGGAGTAGAGGTTTCCAAATGGGGGATTTGGCAGGCAAATAGGCAGGGTTAAATAAGCAGAGCACAAGCATAACAAGGCAGTCATAACAAAGTGGCATAACAAGACAGTCATAACAACAGGTGGTATAAATGCAAATGTTGTCTTTATTTTCTCAGATGAAGGGATGAGATGAGAGCCATACCCAAACTGTGAGAATCCATGGCATGGGCTGAGCTAAGTATTTCTGTCTTTGTTCTAACTATCCCTAGGCCTAGTCCTGAAAGCTTCTAGCCTCCATACAATCTGACCTTCTGCAAGCCCAGATTTGGACTTTATCCTCCAGCCTTCATCTGCTAACCTAGGCCTCTAATGTTTCAGCCTCTGAGACTTACGACTGAATAAAGTCATTCTTTCTAGCTCTTTCTGA
Source organism: Mus pahari (assembly GCF_900095145.1). Classification (NCBI taxonomy): domain Eukaryota; kingdom Metazoa; phylum Chordata; class Mammalia; order Rodentia; family Muridae; genus Mus; species Mus pahari. The sequence goes on along the minus strand of NC_034604.1, from coordinate 28,548,745 downwards.
ACTCTGACTAGTTCAAATCAGCCGTTCAGCCCTCTGCCCACAAGCTCTCTAAGTTGACTGATTCAAATTGACTTCTCTTGGCTTCTGACTGACTTGCTTTGTCTGGAAAGATTGTCTCTGAACTCCATGAACTAAACTGCACTGAACTCAACTCCTCTGCTCTGAACTGAGTTAAACTGCACTCAACTGCACTTAACTGAACTGCCCTCAACTGCACTTAACTGAACTGAACACCCTGAACTGAATTGAACTGAACTGAACTCCTCCAAATGAACGCTCCCTCTGAACTCATTCTGTCTCCCTTACTCGCTTAGGTAGCTGCTCTTTCCTGTCTGTTCTCATGAGAGTTAGGCATATCCTATCTCTGACTCAGACCTTTCTTTCTTTCTTTTTTTTTATTATTATTATTTTCTTTATTTACATTTCAAATGCTATCCCGAAAGTTTCCCATACCCCTCCCCCCACCTCTGTTCCCCTACCCACCCACTCCCACTACTTGGCCCAGGCCTTGCCTTGTGCTAGGTCATATAGAGTTTGGAAGACCAAGGAGCCTCTATTCCCACTGATGGCCGATTAGGTCATCTTCTGCTACATATGCAGCTAGAAACACAAACCCCGGGGGTACTGGTTAGTTCCTGTGACTCAGACCTTTCTCATTCCTTACTTTGTCTTCCCCCCAATTAAAAGTAAGTGTTTGAGATTAAAGTTGTGTACTAAAGGCATATCTATATTCCAGCCAGAGCAGCCATGTTGCTGGATTAAAATTCCTCTACCTGGCAGTCATAACAAGGTAGTCATAACAACATGGTAATAACAAGGTTGTCACAATAACCTTTAAAACAAAGAGATTGTTGCTATCAAGCAATACAGGAGGACCCTTTGTAGTTAAGGGTCCAATCTCTGAGAAACAGAGGTTTAATTATAGACAGAAATGGATCTGGTTTGACTTTACCTTAAGATGGCTTTCAAGCCTAAGATAGAAGCAGGATGGTTTGTTTAATGTGTCCCTGTCAAATCCTTGATAGTGTCTTAGTATTCTTTATCTGGGGAAAAACAAAATTTGTAATGCATCTAAAAGTGCATGTCCCAATCACATATCTGTTTGGTTGGCACAGAAAGAACAAAAAAAATGTAAGGCCATATAATAGTGTTAACAGATACTATAGGTAGCCATTTTGTCTCCTTTGCCAGGGAGTTTCCTTTTGCATTTTGTTGAAGATGAGAGATGATCTATTCTCTTCTGTAACCACTTCCTGGTAAAATTAGGAGGCCGTAATCAGGACCCAGAAAGGCTGGGATGTTAGTCAAAGGAGAGGATTTTGGCCGTGAAGTATGTATCAGTACCATCAGGTTTGCTGACCCAGCTGAACAGACATGGAGCAGTCATCGTGACTGGACTGGTTTCATCAGTTTACAACAAGTTCAGATCTTCTTGGGCTGAAGTTTTGTAGATCACCTTCAGAGCAGTTTATAGTCTACACTTGATTTCTGTATGGTGGTTGCCAGCCGAGTGAAACTCTGCCAAGGCAGATAAAGATCAGGGACAGAAGTCAAAGAACTTAAAGGAAACTTCTGTATTTGGAGCTTTCCTCTCAGGAATAGGCAGTAGGCAGGGAAGCTTAGGCTGTTGATTGACAGGAGTTCTTATCTGGAGTCTGTTTGGCCTGTAAGAGATAGATCCAAGTCTTAGGACTTTCTTGATGCTCTGAAACCTACTTTATGGTTATTTCTATGTGTGTTGAAATGTACATTGTAGAAAAAGCAGCTAAGCAGGTATCTGTAAAGCAGGTGGAGTAGAACCACGCCTTTGAGTTATATATAGTAAAGGCTATGGTTTTGGGTTAAATGTGTGAGCATTTCTTTTTTCTTGTCCAGAGGGCTGGATATATAGACTGGAAAGAGATGTTTTTAGGATGATGATTAGTATCTTTAAGTTTATATTTAGAAGACAGCCAGAAGAAACTTAAAATCTTGAGTTTGTAACCGATAATAATAATAATCACTGGTTTACCAGCTTATCAGAACTTCATTGATTAATGTTGAAACTTTAAATTCTTGAAAACTTATTATAACAATAGTATAATTTGTATTTATATACCTTAAATAATTTTAGATCATCATAATAAACTTAGACTTTTATATCCCCAGATTTTGATAATTTAAATTATTTTTAGATTTATTTAAACTTTAAACTTTTATTTTCCAATTCTTTATTCTCAGACAATATAAGCAGTTGATTATTGAGAGCAATCATTGCAAAACAGAATTTGTTTAGTTAGTAAAAGTTACATCTGAAACCTGTTTATCCTTTAATATGAAGCCTGATAGTAAGGCAAGCCTGCCTACGAGTTTGTTTGTTTATTTTTCACCAGGAGACTTAATAGCTCTAGAAAAGTAAGACCTGGCATTGACCAGGATGTTGCTGTTAACCTGATAAAGTTACAGTTAGCTGTCAATACCATCAGAGGCCTGCTTAGGTCATGCTGCACCATAAGATAGGAATAGCCCAGGCTCTGGTGTTTAGAGTCTGGTGTTTATCTTTTGACCCTAACTTTAGTCAGCCAGTGACTATATTGGGTGTTTGGGATTCTGAGGTATCCTTGAGCCTTTCTTAGGGTGAGCCTTTAAGCATAAAAAGCATGTTTTGGGGTGACATATCTCAATTAACAAGAAAATGCAGTCTGAAGCAGAAGTATGAGGGTTAAAAAGCAAGGCTAGTTAGCATATTTGGTTACTTTCTCAAAACAGTATGGACTTTGACGGAGAAGATCATTTTGGGGTGGCGGTGCTGCCTATGTGCTGAGTTTTACAGTCTGAATGGCAAGATCACCTATGTGTAAATTTCTAATTTTTAACCCTAAAGTCATCTTCTGTTACAGATTTTACGGTTTTAACCATATTTAATAAACGTATAAATCCTAAGGTATGGAAAGTTTACGTAATAGTAATAGAATCATGAGATAAGGTTTATATCTTAGCAAAGATTTTAGGCGGCTAGATGAAACCTATAATCCAATTACTAAAACATAATCCACTCTGCCTTGCTCTCTTTTTCTACCACTACCAATCAGGGGAATCACCTGACCCGGGAGAGAAGCCTTCCAACTCCAGGGCTAAGCTTTTCAATGCAGACCAGCATAAAACAAGGCTTTAACATTAGCCCTATTCGAAAGTCATGCGAATCCCCATTCAACTGAACCCAGGGACTAGAAAGAAACTCTGAACCCTGGCTATCGAAGCAGCCATGGGAGTACTCACCTGGGTGGCTTGCTGGAGGTAGGAGGCATATGCACGGACACAGCCCCGCAGCATAGGAGTGCTGCCAGCTAGAACTTGGTTCAGGTCCCAGGTCTGCCTGTAACTGGCGAAGACTAATGGGGGGCACAAAAAAAACCAAACAAACAAACAAAAAAAACAACACACACACACACAGAAGAGAGACAGAGATCACTAAAATGAAACCAATACACAGAACATAGGATAGAGGACTGTAGCTTACTAGTCTTATCTATGTTGTTTGTCCGTTTTAGTCTCCCCGAGTTGAAACACACCAATACAGGCAAAACATAAGATACGTCGCAGCAAAATAAATAACAGGGACGGCAACAACAACCATTGGGGTCATTCAGAGACTTACAAGTTTGACAAAAGAGGTTTTGTTTTGTTTGTTTGTTTGTTTTAACAAAATAAGGAGGCTTTTTCTCAGCTGCCTCTCTGCACAACCCAGGTGCAAGGAATATATCAGATTCTACCTAAGTGTCAGGTTTTTCCCTGGATCTGTTAGGCTGGGCCTATTTGATTTCTGGCTTAGCTCTCAGTAATGCTTGATGTCCTATAATAGGCCTATCCAATCTCTTGGCTCCCAGTATCATGGAATATCCTTGGGGTCCTCAGCTCTGTCGTATATCCTGGGCATTGAAATCCTGCCTCTCGGATGTCCACTTCAGTTCGCAGTCTTATGAAGGAATCACCAAGGTACCAATATAAGTCAGAAAAAGAACTGGTTACTCTGGATAAACTCCCAAGTAACCATATGGGTTATTTGATGTCTCATTTGTTATCCTGGAGAGAAGGTGGAAATTGGATTTCATCTGCTATCCATCCCATGCCACCAGATCAAGATCTCACAGAACCAGATGCCATAGAAAGTATCTATGACTTACCCGAAGTCTCTGTAAATGGGTGCTTGCTAGTTTCTTTTGATGCAGTCATTTGCTTAGGCAGTCCTTGAAACTGAAGACACACCCCAGAGTGGTGGAGTGTCTCTAGTGTATATATACCTAGGGAGCAGCTCTTCAGTCCTGGAGGGCTGGAGGGAGGGGTCTGGCTTCTGAATTTGTGTTAGGGTCTTGATCTCACTGGGGCCTCCAATGTTAATCCTATGGATGTGAGGAGAAAGACCACCAAGCCAAATCATTATGGTCAAATTAATTAAAGCAAACAATTAATCAAGGCAAGCTTTTTAAAAATTCCTGTACACAGGCTGTCTCTCCTTAAAGGCAGGGTTCAAGAGATCAACACTGGACATATATAATATAAGGGTTTTTATAGTTCAGGTGTAGAGGGATGTGGCAAGCAAATAGATGGGGTTACAGAATCAGAACATAAGCATAAATGTTGGTCATAATAACAATGTTAACTATGTTATCTTATGTTATTAGATAGGTCTACTTCAGAACATCAAGCATCACTGGGAGCTAAGCCAAAAATCATATAGGCCTAGACTAATGAACCAAGGAAAATGTGACACGTAAGAAGATTCTAGCAGGTTTCCCGCACTGGGTTGTACAGGGAGACAGTTAAGAAAAAGCATCCTATCTTGTTAAAACAAAACAAACAAACAAAACTAGTCAAACTTGTAAATCTCTGAATGGTCCCAGTTTTTGTTGTCAATGGCTCTGCTACTAGTTTTGCTCTGTGTCTTATCTTATGTTGTTTAACATAAGATAATATGTAACAATTTTGAAAGAAATTGTTGGCATTTCCTGGAATAGGGTGTACAAAGCCATTTGTAGTTAAGGTTACAGGTGGGGTATATTCCAATCCTTGAGAAATGGGGGTTTAATCGTAACAGTAATGGATCTAGTTTGACTTTACTATAAGATGGTTTTCAAGCCATCTTATATATAGGGTTTTCAAGCCCTGCCATAGAGGCAGGTTTGCTAATCAGTCTCTGAAAGACAACTGTTTCCTTGGAGACATTCATCATGTTTGACTCTTAAGATCTTTCTGCCTCTTCTGCATAAATTCCTAATTCTTGAGGAGAGGTGTTTGATGAAGACATTTCATTTAGAGCTAAGTGCTCTGAGGTCTCTTACTTTTTGCACATTTTCCACTTGTAGGCTTCTGTGTTAAATTGCTGTCTACTTCAAGAATACACTTTTTTGATGGGGCTTTAAGTGATGACATCATACTCTAGGACAGGTTTCACTCTCAGGAGTAGCTAACAAAAAACCCTGACACCATGTTTTGTTTTTGTGGATTGATTTTTGTAGGGAGTAGATGAAGTCCCGAGCGACTGAATTCCTGAACAAATATGTATTTTGACATGTGCATGACTTGTCGAGGACTCCATGGGAAATTGACAAAGCTATTACCTCTGTGGTCCATAATCAAGAGGATAGGCAAAATTTTCCTTGAAAGTCCCAATATGAGTGTTTATGGACATTTAATCAGTGTCTACAAAGACTAGCAACTGCAGTTTCCTTCTCCCAGATGTTTACAGCCTGAAACTGCTTTTGAAAGACACCTCCTATTTAGGCAAAACTTCCTCCTGTGCTTTACACATAAGGATTTCAGGTTGTGGTAGTTTCATTAGAGAGACCCACTTTATCCAAGCTTCACTGAATGAGTGTCTATCCTTTGTTCATTTCCTTACCAGCCCTAGGCAGGTCAGGGATCCATTCCACGTGACAAGGTTCTGCTATTTGATTTTGGTTTTGTTTTAAGAGAAAGGAAGCCAGGTGTGGTGGTGCACGCCTTTAATCCCAGCATTCAGGAGGCAGAGGCAAGCGGATTTCTGAGTTCGAGGCCAGCCTGGTATACAAAGTGAGTTCCAGGACAGCCAGGGCTACACAGAGAAACCCTCTCTCAAAAAAAAAAGAAAGAAAGAAAGAAAGAAAAGAGAGAAAGGTAGATAGAGAGGGAGCAGAGGATCTTGAAGGAGAGAGAATTTAATCAAAATGCATGTGTGAAAAATTAAAAATAATAGAAACCTATCAGAAAACAGAAAAAAAAATATATAAACTGACTCTTAGCGCTTAATGGCACACCCATAGCTCAGTGTACATCTCACACATTATAGCTTTTATTTACAGTAGATGGTAACTAACACAGAGATCTACAACTGTCCAAGGTGCAGAGAATAAGAGACTATAGAGAGCGCAACCCTAAATAGGACATCTCTAAACATATCCCCTCCTAAGACCCAGTGGTCACTGAAGACGAGGGGGCAGAAAGACTCGTAAAAGCCTGAGCCGATGGATAATTATAGGGAAAACGTCCTCCAGACACAACCAGGCAGCTGCACATATGAACTTGCAGTAATGGAGACAGCACACACAAGTCCTATGCACAAGTTCCTGGGGCCTGACCAAATCTCAGTGTGGGGATGAAATGAGAGGTAGACGTGAAGCCCCGCCCCCTAGCCAACGAGCTGTTGGTAATTGATAGCTGCTGAGAGAATGAGTGCCACTTTTAAAAATCATTGCCCCTGTTAAGTTGGCCATACTCCACAGTGATCAGTCATCCACTAATATATGATACATGGGCAGCACACATTGGACCTGATGGATCAGAAAAAAGCGGGGGGAGGGCACAAAGCTGAGTGGGGATCAGGGAGGCACTGAGGGAAGGAGTTAATATGATCAAAACATATAGCATGAAATTCTCAAAGAATTAATAAAAATTAAAAATAATTTTAAAAAGATTCTATTCATCGAGATGCTTGCTGCTTATGCCAGTACTATTCTTTTGTTCCGGAGAGTAAAATCGCAGAGCTCTGAGGAGGCTTTGAAGTAAACTATGAAGCAAGTAGCATGTCAATATCCTGTTTGCTTTGTGCAATTTTCTTTGTCACCATTAACAAGAAGAATGAAGTACTGGAAATCTGCCACAGCGAGGCTGAGGCTCAGGGAGTGTTTGAGTGCTCTGCCTTGAGTGCATTTGAATGAAGTATTGGGCGTCCCTGAGGTAGAGGGGAAGTCGAGTGTAGAAAGCAAATTTGCCTGCAGCAGGGCTTGTCATTACTTAGGCTCCCTCTTGAGTGCTGAATTGGAGAGCAAAGGCTTCTTTGCCTCTCTGACCTTTATCCCTGTAATCCTTGGCTTTCACACCACAGCACTGACCCCTAATGGAGAGCTGTCCTTTCAAATCTATGAAGTTAGCATTGAGAGTTTTGGTTCTAGAAAGGCAATGTTCAAAACAATGATGTGTTTTGCAAAGAACAGACTGGGAGAGGATCAGAATCAGCAAAGCTGTTGTTATCCTGGCATCCACATAACTTGCTTCCTATTAAAGTTTTCTGGACTTTAGGGCCAAGGTTATCATCGCCCTTTGATATCCCTACTAGCCCCTGATGAATAGATTAAAATGAATCCTGTCCAAGTGTGTGTGTTGAAGTTTGTTCTCTAGTACCTCCAACTATAAGTACACTTGGAGGTAGTCTTGAAGAGATGATTTTCATCCTAAATCAATATGGCTTCTTAAGAAGAGGGAGAGACACCAGAGAAAAGCTGTGTGGTGACACAGTGAGAAAGCAGCTGTCTGCAAACCACAGAAGCCCCTGCCGAAACCTTGATGTGGATATCCACAATGTGCATCCCGAGATGGTTTAGAAGCCCCAGTGAACTCAGATGTCACCAAACCTTCCAGTGTCCTTGTTAAATTTTCCTGTTGATTTAAATAAGAATGATACAAAAAGGGAAGGAAAAAAAGAAGGGAGGGTAAAGGGAGGAAGGAGAGAGAGAGAGAGAGAGAGAGAGAGAGAGAGAGAGAGAGAG
>NC_034604.1:28526702-28540623 GCF_900095145.1 Mus pahari | reverse complement strand
AGGGAGAGGGAGAGGGAGAGGGAGAGGGAGAGGGAGAGAATCTTACTGTGTGCTATATGAAGAACTGGTTCTGCCAGATTCTCCTTTATCCACCAAGCTCTGGCTGAGGAAAGTTTTGAGAATTCTTTAGGAATGCTTTTATGTCCCTTTAAATGACTTGACCTCTTTGAGGCCTTCTGTCAGATTTCTTGGTTTGTTCTGATACTGCTTTTATACATTTTTTTTTTTTTACTTTCATCTTCTGTATCTAATATCCCCTTTCCTCCCTATGTGTGGACAATGGACTCTCCGTTACGGGAATTGAGGCATCCTCCATGCACCAGCTTAAAGCATTGCAGCATGTCTAACAGAGGGTTATTGAAGTTCAGCAAAAAGAGGAGGCAGTTGGACGCCAAAGAGAAAACAGAGCTATTAATAGCTCCTGGACAGGATCTGCCCCAGAGGCCCTCTCTAGTGCTTTCCATAGGATTTTCCAAAGGCTCCTATTATTCCTTAGCCCCTTAAATCTTGCAGGGGAAAGATACTTGACTCTGTACATAAGACTCTCTCTTCTCCTTTAGCAAGAACTGGGACCTCCAGCTTCACTTCAGCCCCGTGGAAATAGACTTCCTTTATCCAGATAGGATTGGAATACGGCTTGTTTTCTGCCACTGTTGAAAGCTTATGGAGAGAGCCATAGGATGTCAATGCACCTCCAGCATGGTGATTCCCAGCTGCTGTGTAACTAATGGGAGTTGTAGCACAGGCTCACTCTCAAAGATATCATTCTCCTTATTATAACTATTAAAAATTACTGCTTTAAAAATTACCAAGTGCCTTTAGCACATGAGAGATTTTACTTCTTGATTTAGCAGAGAGGAAAAGGCGTGTACCTCAGTACACTGCTTTCTCCAGGACTTTCTTATTGTCGGAGGCTGTGAAGTGGTAAGAAAAAAATTCTTTCTTCATAAAAGAAAACAGTTTAAGGACAAAGAAAGACATCAATCAAAGGGGCCATGCCTTCCTCATTTCCAGCTTTAATCTTCCATGCTTAGTGATAGGGAGGGCAACCAGCCAACAGTGCTCCTTACCTTGGGAGACCATCGTATGTTCACAAGTTTGGGAGCCATGGAAATAGACAAGGGAGAAAATTTTTCTTCCTCTTTAAAAGCAAAGCAAAGCAAAAAAAAAAAAAAAACAAACAAACAAACAAAAAAAACAGACAGACAGACAGACAGACAGACAAAAAACCCCAGGGCTGAACCCTAAAATCACAGCACTCAAATTGCCATTCTGGCAGACAGCTAGAGAAGCAGGCTCTTAGAGACCTGCCCCAGGTCTACTTTGCATTTAGGAGGTGACCTTAGCAGGTATGGTGAGGGCTGAGAAGTGCTGCAAAGGAAACTTCAGACAGACTGTAAAGAAGCCGGCAGACACGATGCTTACACACAGAGCCACTGGGCCAGTCAGCTACAGTGCCTGTGTGGTTTCCAGCCGTGCTGCTGTAGACGGAACACTTCCAGCTGAGTCTGGGCGTGGGTCTGCTTGTCCTCAGAGACCAGAAGTAGGGACTGGAGCTCCTGGAACTGGAATCATGGCCACTTGTGAGACACCATTCGGGTGCTGGGAATTGAACCTGAGTCTTCTACAAGTGTGGTCAGTCTTCTTAACCTTTGAGTCATCTCTTCAGGTCGGTCCTGTAGATGGGACATCTATTGATCTCCTTCTCCATACTTGGCCTCAAATCCCAGATGAGTTTGAAACCAGAAACAGGTAATCCATCTTGTCTATCAACTCTGTCTCATTATTCTCTGAATATCAGACTTTAATTTTTGAGAATAAGGCTGTATTGCATCTGAAGATACTCAGAGGCATATACTAAAGACTCTAAACACAATGAAGAAATACTTTCCGCATCGCTGCAATATACAGCTTTGCTGTGTAGCCGCTATGGAAAGTACCCACACTGATCTGTACACAGTGGAGCTGGTGAATGCATTCAAAAGTCAAAGCGAATTTAATCCGTCATGAGCAGGTGAACGTGAATTACAATTCAATATGATAAATTGTTCCCAGGTGAACTACTTCAGGAAGCTTTTGGTCTGTGTTCATTATAAACATACATAGACCAAGCATGTACTCGGGGTGTGTATAGATAGCTATGTGTGTGTGCTACGAATTTAGAAAAAGGTCTTGGCGTGGCGGTACACACTTGTAATGCCAGCATTTTGGGAAACTGAAGTGAAAAAAAAAATCACCATAAATTTGAAGCCATCTGGGCTAGCCCAATGAAAAAATACTTTCCGCATCGTTGCAATATACAGCTTTGCTGTGTAGCCGCTAAGGAAAGTACCCACACTGATCTGTACACAGTGATACAAAAAAACAATGACGGAGAGACAGGAGAGAGACATGAAACAAATTAAAATGACTTTACATGTAGTTTTCTCTCTTGGGTGGAATTTTACAGTACGAGTAAATTTTTTTATTGGGGTACATCTGTAGCTCTTTTCATGAAGCATGTGTAATTCATATTACAAAATGGCATTTCATCCCAAGAGGAAAAATACGTTAAAATAATGAGTATAAAAGGATGGCCCACGAGAAGCCAGCAAACCCTGCAGGTGTCCTGCACAGAGATCTTCTGCACTGGAAAAGTCCTCATGCCACTCCAGCCTGCCCTGGGTACCCACAGCGCCAAAACGACCCAAGCGCCTTTACTCAGTATAATGCAATTCTTTGTGAGCCTTTAAATAATACAGTTGATAGACATAATTTTTGATGAATTCTAAGTATTAAACTGTTGACTACATGGTGGCTTAAACTATCATAATATACCACAAAAAACCCACTGAATTAAAGCACATGCACACACACACACACACACACACACACACACACACACACACACACGGGGCGGGGGGAGATTAAAAGTCCCCAGAAAGTTGGTCAGTCATTTTTACCCTGTGAAATTTCTTCCTTTTCTCTCCTCCTCCCTTTTTTTGAGGGGAATTAAACCTAGAGCTTTATGCGTGAATGAAAAGTGCTCTATCCAGCCCTACAAATGAGAGCTTTGATTATTAACATTTAGCAGTGAAAATTTAAAGAGTGACTGGAGAAATGGATCAGTGGCTATGGGTACTACCTATGTCCAGGGGACCCTAACTAATTTCTCAGCACCCATGTGGTAGCTCATAGCCATCTGTAGCTCCAGACCCAGGGGATCCTGCACCTCTCCAGACCATCCTTGGGTAACCAGACACACATGTAAGCAAAACACCCATATGTATATTTTTTTCATTAAATAAATTAAAAGCATATGAATCGCCTATCACTAGATTCATACCGAGTGATCAGTGGAGGGCAGAAACTGTACCACACATTTGTATAGCAGCTCTGCAAATGTCATATCTAGATATGTACTGTTTATGATGGTGGGATAGTTTTATACTCTTTTCCAATTAACTTAAAATTTTCTTGCTTGTTGCATACTAAATATATCTTCCAGAAATACCATTGCCAGATAAAATGCAGAATGCCTGGTTAAATTTGAATTTAAAATAAACAGTGAATACGGTTCTTTTTTAGAGTAACTTTGCCTCATATAAACCAATTGTTGTTTATCTGAAATTCAAATATAGCCAGGCATTCTGTATTTTTACTTGTTAAACTTGGCAATCCTATTCGGAAAGGAGTTGGTAAATCTTTCTGCTAAAATTTCACATTAACATCTCTTCCCCACTCACACACACATTAACATCTCTTAAATGATGAATAATTAAAGCAAGTTTTGTAGGAAACACCCTACTAGACCACTCTTTCCATCCATCCATCCATCCATCCATCCATCCATCCATCCATCCATCCATCCATGCACACACGCATTTTACATCCTAATCAAAGCCTCTTGTGACCCCCTTACACAGTTCCTTCCCCTTCTCTCCCTCCTCTTCTCAGAGGAGAGGGGAGGACCCCCTGGGTACCAACCCACCCTGGCACATCAAGTCACTGCAGGACTAAGCATATCATCTCCCACTAAGACCAGACAAGGCAGCCCAGTTAGGGAAAGAGGATCCTCACAGGCAACAGAGCCAGGGTCAGCACCAGCTCTAGTTGTTGGGGGACCTGTCTGAAGACCAAGCTGCACATCTGCTATACTGGACCACTCCTAATGGATTCTACAGTTGGCACCAACAACTGGCGACCCCAGACAAGTGCTTTAACTTTGTTAGCTTTTCACATGATGAAAACAATATTTAATATGCAGGTGTCCTTCAAAGCTTACCTGAGATGACATGTCAGAAAAAAATCTTTGTGAATTACCCAGACAAGCCTCGGTGGACCAAAGTTTTGCTGTCTGACTGACCTGCATTCCAGTGTCCATCTCATTGTTTGCTAGTTAGTCACTGGCTTGGCAAGTTCTTTAGCCTCTCTGTGCCTTGTTCCTCACCCACTTAAGATCAAGATAATGACAAAACACCCAACACAGTGTGTTTAAAGGGAATGGAAAGGAAGATGCATACATCATACTTAATGCCTTTTCAAACATTTCATGAACGTTAGGTATTTGTTAAAATTCTAGAAAAGGCTTCTTTCTAGAAGGTTATAAATGTATTCCAGTGTGAAATTTGGGGCTTAATTCTAAATATGAATGCCTCCCTTGTTGGAGAAGTTATTCTAACAGGGAACATTTTGCACCTGTACAGTCTGGTACTAAGATGAGATGCCAAATGTAAAATGAGGCTCCTCACACAACACCAGAAATGACCACTGTCCCCTGTCCTGGGCACATGCACACACACACCCTTGAATGATTCAACCTGTCTGTATGACCCTTGTTCAACCCTATAAATAAATTAGAGTCATTGGGGAAATTATTTTAAGCTTTAAAATTGTGAACTTTTCATTTTATAAGTCTCCTGGGAGGGAATAGTAGTCATACTCCTATTATTGATAGAGGGTCCTCATTGGTGGTCCTTCTGTAGAAGAATTTTGAAGAAACATCAGGGAAAGTAACTATAAGCCCCTTCCTGCATGACAGTGAGAAGGGCCTGAGTTCTGATCTCCAGAACCCACTTCAAAGGCTGAGCACCTCAGTATACACCTGTAGTCCTATAATTCCTGTGCTGTGCTGGGGAGCTGGAGACAGGAGGATCCCTAGGCTTGCTGGCCACCCAGTCTAGCTGAATTAGTAAACTCCAGATTCAGTAGAGACCCTGTCTCAACAAAGATGATGGAGAGCAACTGAGCAAGACATCTACTTCTGACCTGCAAAGACATGCGCACACATGTGCTTGAACATCAGCAAGCACAGATGTACAAACACAAATACTGTTACACCATCACACAGATGCATGTTCAAAGATTTGGAAACCTCAAGGTTAGGTTCAATCCACTGGCTCTCTTGATGCTGACTCTCAACTATTACTCTGAAACTATTTCTTTTTCTCAAAAAATAATATCAATACTAATAACAGTAACAACTCATATTTAGCCAAGACTTCCTTACGCCAAGGATGTATTAACTCATAATCTTTTGGCACCCTTTATATAGTTCTTGGGAAATTTGAAAGCTCAAGATAAGATTTTTTAAAAAATTAAAACAAACCCCCATATGACTGGAAACACAACCCAGGAGGTGACAGTGCTTGTTGCATAAGCAGGAGGAGCTGTGTTCAAATCCCGGCGCCCAGGTGACTAAGCAGACAAACCCACATGTGCGCCTGTACCTGACCTCACAACTGATGTGGGGCCCTGGCATGGACACCGTACCAGGGTGAAAGTTCTTTCAAGATAACCCTTGCTGTTGGCTTGTGGTCAGTCCCTCTAAAAAGTAAAACTTTATAACACAAGGCACCCAGACACAATGTCCCTGCAGAAAGAGAAAAAGCGCTACCGCGACCGACCGCCTGTGAGGAAGCCGCTTGACAGAGAAAGTCCATGAACCATGGCTCCCACATCAGCCTGTCGCCTGGAGTTGCTTCCCTAGAGACGAGCAGCAGTAAACGCAGCTTGCTTTCTTTGTCTTGATTGAATTAGAAGAAAGTCAAGGGAGCCTGCGTGATTCTAAGTCAGGGGAACGCAGGCAGCTTTTAAAGGTTTGAAAGCTTGCAACATCAAACTTTCCCACTGGAACTCAGCCAAGCCCGGACAGCTTTGGCTCCCTTGCTGGAAGAGGCAGGAAGGTGGGAATGAAAAAGGACAGACAGACAAAGGAAGACCTAGTCAGTACCATTTTTGCTCGAAGCTCCAGCCTGAGAGACCCAGGTAGATGGACGCCACTTGTTACTGTTAACAGTCTGCGAAAATGGATGCAAAACCAGAAACACCAAACAGTTCTCTGCTTAGGAGTCAAAGAGGAGGGCGGGGCACTTAGTGCAAAGCCAAGGCTATGTAGAGGCGGGCCAAATAACCACAGGCTGGAAAAATACAGTGTGAGGGAAAATGTGGGCTAGGCAGATTCCACAGTGGGGCTCCGGGCTGTTTGCTTTGGCATCCTATCAATTACATTACTGTTGCCTGTTTGAATTCGGTCATCTCGTGCTTTAAATAAATGCGCTCCATATTTTGACAGTCCTGGAGTGGAGGGAACCTTCTTAGTTTTACAGGAGGCCCGTGAACTGTGCAAGAAAACCATGTCAGATTGGGAAGTTCAAGCTTCTATTTGGCCAAAATCAGCTTATATAAAAAAAGAAAGAAAGAAAAGCCAAAGAAGGACTGTGGGGAAATATTTGTAATGTGCGCAAAAGACCAAGTCAAGAGCCATACTAGTTAAAAAAGTACCCATAAAATAAGATAAAGAGAACAAAAGCAAGGGAGGTCACGGGGTTAAAATTAACAAATAGTATCGAGGGGCAGTTTAGAGAAGCAGATTTAAAGGCTTGACAAACACTTAAAATGCTCAAAATTGTTAACAATAATTGTAAATAAAACTGGCACATCTGTGCTTTTAAATTAGCAAAATTTAATAAGACTTATTGATGGTATATAACACTTATAAATAAATACAATCTCCTCTCTCTCTCTCTCTCTCTCTCTCTCTCTCTCTCTCTCTCTGCCACACACACACACACACACACACACACACACACAGGATCAGGAAAGACTTTTGCTATGTAGCCTAAACTGGCCTCAAAATCTCAATCTATGTGCTTTAGTCACTAAATGTGGGGATTCTAGGTGTGCACTCCCACAACTGGAATGAAAAGCAAATCTATGTTTGATAGTAGATATGTGTACTGCAGGAAAGTAAATTGCCCTGGCATTTTTGAAAAACAGTGCAGTAGATTTCATATTGTAAATAAAGACAGCATGCAATCCAGATCCACCCCACCCCACCCCACCCCCAGGATTCTGGGGCTTTCTTTCTTTAATTTGTGTACTCTTTTGTTGTTTTTAGCTCGTTTTTAAAGCGTTTTAATGTTCTTTACAGTCATGGGTATGTACCCAGCAAGAGTATAAAATTAGGGGCACAAAATAATGCATTTGAAACAAAGAAGGAGGGCTGGTGAGATGGCTCAGCAGATAAGAGCATGGACTGCTCTTCTGAAGGTCCTGAGTTCAAATCCCAGCAACCACATGGTGGCTCACAACCATCCGTAATGAGATCTGACGCCCTTTTCTGGTGTGTTTAAAGATAGCTACGGTGTACTTACATATAATAATAAATAAATCTTTAAAAAAAATATTAAAAAAAAAAGAAACAAAGAAGGAGACAGAGGCACGGAGGAGAGTTATACTGAAAAACGTGAGCATTGAGAAGATTGAAGGACATTAGAATTGGGCCTGGCTGTCAGCAAAGCAAAGGGAGGCAAGAGCTCATTTCAACTACAGAGGATCTGGTGGTTGTAGCTGCTTGCAGAGGTCACTGTACACTCGACACCACATTTATGGGGGCTTCCCGGGCCTTAACCTAGTTGTGGCTACCCTGAAGAGTAGAGGGGCTCTGCTTTGCGTGATGTGAAGCTGTGAAGACAAACTGTTAAAAGAGTGTCTCACACACTCCCTTCCTTCCTCTGGGTAGCAAAGCAAAGGGCTTTCTTGCACGGATGAACTCACTGCTTCTACTTCTGTGGGCCCGAGGCAGGAGGAAGATACGAAGTAAGACAAGCTGGTCTGGCCCCGCCCGACTTCTCTTCCATCATTGTGTGGATCAAGAGAGGGGCTTCCTAGAAACCAAAAGATACTGTGTTACACAAAGCCGCCTGGTAAGAAGAAGATATATGTGTGTCATTGTGTTTTTCTTTACTAAGGGGATCCCCAAATACTATCAAGAGATGAGGAAATAATTTAAGATGCCAAGGAATAGCGTGAAATTCCCCAAAAGGAGCTATACTGATAAAGCTATGGGAAATGGGAAAAGATCTACAAAACATGTTTATATGAACTGTCACATATACATATTTCTGCAGACACCAAATATATAAACGTGTGCTTATAATATATATGCATATGTACTCTGTATTATTTTGTATGTAATGTATTTTAAAATTTATTTTAGGAAATTAAACCACAAATGCATCTATTATACTGGTATATGCATTTTTAAAAGAATGTAGGAAGAAAACATATGTGCACGTCGACATGAGAAATTTGGCTAACTGTACATGAATAAAACTCTTGACATATAGAAATTTTCATTTGTTATCTGTTCTTTCTGTACCTGAATTCATTCTAGTTTACTCTTACATAAAAGTCATATGATAAAACGTTCATGGGCGGATGCACTTGTATGTTCCTCCTATAACTCTTGTAAGTATAAAAGCCATTGAAGCACAAGAGAAGAAACCTGCTTCTTGTTTTATTGAGATGACTGACAGGCAGTGCTTAGTGATTCCAGAGACGACTGAGCTGAGAGCCTAAGCATTTGATTTTACCAAGTATTTCAGCAGAACCTAGGAAAAAGCATTTGCCCTAGGGTCACCCCACTGTTTATAACCTCCTCACCTCCAAATCACTTTTCTCAAAAGCACGCTCCCTGTGAGGCCTAGGTTTCTCTCACAGCTCTGGGGTAAGCAGCAGTAAAACTTAATGCATGCTTTACCTTTCCAAAGGCAGAAATCTGTAGCAAAGTGGGAGTCCACAGCTCATAGGGAAGCTTGGCGCCATCTTCCTCTTCAATGGCTGCAGAGGTTTGCAGACCCAAGAAGGTGTTCCTGGAGCAAGGGGGGGGGGGTTTAAGAGATTCAGAGAGGGGCAACGGTTGCTGTAAGAGTGAGACTCACTCTGTTTTTTTATATAATCGAGACAATAATGGCATAGGTTCCTCAAGTGTCCATTAACCAGGATCTACTTGCAGAAGGAAGGCAGACAGCTAACTAATTTGTGGGATTGTCAACTGTTTGATCAGAAAGGGTGAAGGGAGAAATGGCACTTCAAAGGTGTAATTGTCCTAAGGAATTATACATGCCCTTCTTTTAAAGATCCGGAGCAAAAGGTGGAAATGAGTGACTGGAGAACACAGAAAGAGCCCTAAAGATGCTCTCAGATTGAAATTTTATAATGTTCATGTATGATTAAGGTGGGAAAACTTGTTACTTAATGTTAACTAGTAAACCAGGATGAGGAAAAACAATATGGTACATACATTTTCTAAGATGCTCTTTTGGGGTGTGTACACATGTTTCAGGGAACATACTTGAGGTGAGTTGGGGCTTCAGGAGAGAGAAGGTTTGTAGTGTCACATGAACAAAGTTCCTGACTGCTCCTCCTCTCTTTCTCCCCACTCTGTCTGTCTGTCTGTCTGTCTGTCTCTCTCTCTCTCTCTCTCTGTCTCTCTCTCTCTCACACACACACACACACACACACAGAAGTGTTTCTACTTTTTTAAAGTCAGAGATTGAGGGGACTTGAAAGAAAGGAGTCGGCTCTTCTAGAGAAAGAGCCAGAGAGTTTGTTTTTATGTTTTAATTTTTATTTAAAAATATACCAAGGAGAACACCAAAAAAATAAGATTCCGGATGCTACATACCATTGAGATAGATGCCTCTGTACCTCTGACTCAGTTTTCTGCCTTAGAGGACTGGCAATTGGTAGCGTTAGAAAGCTCAACTCTAAAAGTATCTTATAATTTCAGAGTATTATGGGGCTCTTAAAATCAAACTCTTATGTGATATAGAAATAAAGTATAGTATAATTCATGTACTGCAGTGAATTTTACAAGTGGATGCTTTTACTATGAGTTAACATTTTTTTTTTCTTTCCTTTTTTATAAAAAGGAATTGTCTGGACCCAACAGTAGATTCCTTTAGCGTATTACCAAAAATTCAGTTCTATTGATCTTGCATGTGGACAACTGAAGGTTTATTCATCAAATGACTGTGCTGAAATCACAATGTGAATTTCTCACAAGTTTCCTGGAGAGGATTCTCATGGCTGACTCATCGGGCACACTTGAGCCAGGTGATGTTCAGGGATAACCCAGGGGTGTTCAGGAACACCTGCGGTTAGGGTTGGGCCCTGTGCACCGCAACACCACTCACACACCTAAACCACAGGCTTCAGTGAGTGCAGGGGGAGCTTTCCTGCTCATACAAAGTCATGTGCATCAGCCGGGCTCTTTGCCATTTAGTGACTCAGAGGTCAAGCCTCTCTATCGTCTCTGCCAGCACCTCAAATGTGGTTCGAAGTTCATGGTGTCAAGGGAGGAGACTGGCGAAGGAGACACAGCACTGGTTAAGAATTTATGCCCCTTCAGCTCTCATCCGTATCTGCCAGAGCGCGGCCACATGGTTCAACCCAGTGGAAAGTTTCCTGGGAAATGCAGGAGACTACGTGCATGCTCGGTACACGCCGCCGCCGTTTGCCTCTGGATGAACTGATGATGTAATTGGGATAGAAGCCAACAGTGAGAGACTCCATGTGCATTTGCAACTGAGTGGCCAAAGGCCTTTGTTTTTTTAAATCAGTAGCTTCTTTAAACTAGTTGTTTTTATTTACAAAATAAAGTAAATTTAAGACAAACAAAGGCAATCTTGACAGCAAGCTAGGCTAGCTAGGTACAGGTTTGTCTTTAAGGAGCTGCCTTACTGTTGGTCATAATAAAGTTTAAAGCAACTCATGTTCTTACATAACTGCTAAGAGATAGAGATCTTCACTACCACATCTGAGCACAGATCTTGTAACTACTCTGTTCATTCTGCTTGAAATCCAAATGCACAATATTATGTACAACTCAATGAATATGTCTTCTCTGTCTATACTCAGGTTATTAAAAAAAAAATAGGACAAGGGTTGAACCCCATCTGCAACCCTGGAGACCTCCCTTCGGGGGCATCACAGCTGATTAAAGAGCACAGTGGGCTTATCTGTTCCAGACCTTCCTCACTCATAGACCAGTTCACATCCCTCCATTTCCTTAGAGATTTGTGATTTTGTAGCATGAACTCTTTATGTTTCTTTCCAACCCCTTTTCCTGTTCCTCAACTGTCTACTAGCTGATGGTTCCACTGCCTAAATCTTGTACCAGGGTAATGGGGAAAATTCCAAAGTCCCCTTCTGTTCTCTTTAGAAGAGAACTAAAGGCAGGATTGCTTCTTCAGCACCAAGGCTGTCACCTTCGTTTCTGGACCACTGTCCCTAAGCTTGTCTCTATCATTCTGGTCTTTTCTCCTCTGGTGCACTTTTTCTTCATCTACAAATTATGCCCTGACACCTTGGGCTAGGGGTCAGCAGAAACCTCCAGTGGAAGGGTAGTATATAAAATATTTAGCAAATGACTTGCTGTAAGCAAGAAACGGGATAGATGACCAGCAGAGATACTTCAGATCACAGCTGGTACCTGTCTATCCAGGTCCACCCACGCATCCTACGAAGGCAACTCACGCCTCAGTAAGGGCTTCTCTCCTCTGCCTCCTCAGAGTTCCTTCCCCAGCTCAGAAAACACAGAGAAAGGCTTCGCAGACTCTGTCCCACTACCAGACTTTTCTAGAAACCAGAGAGTCACTCGGGGTTCATTCAGTCGGAGCCAAAGCTTCAGAATGTGAACATAAATGGATAAATAAATGAATGAAAAAGTGAATGCAGTCAAAGATAATGTTTACCCATGACCCCCAGGGCCTGGCTGGGCTCAGAGACATGAGAATGCTCAAGGACTGCTTTCTGATATCGAAGCCAGAAACTTGACTCTGCCCTTGCTAAATTCTCTTCTGTCTTATCTTCCTCATAGTTTAATTCTAGGCCTGGCTTAAATGTTGACAGGAATAACCTTAAAACACACACACACACACACACACACACACACACACACACACACCAACAAAAAACATTTTCTAAGAAAAAAAAAAGGAGCCTTCTTGTAATATTTCAAAATGTTATTCCAATCTTTGTTGAACCATGCACTGTTTTACTAAATAACCACCCACAATATTACTAAGCCTGGTGGTGGACCGGAGCCAATGCTTGACCTCTGTTTGTTTACAGCCTGGGACTCTGTGAACAAAGATAAACCATGCCAGTGGAACTTTGAATTAGAACATTAGAAAACAGGGAACAGAATGTTTGGAGTTAATTTCTCTGTTATTAGTTGGTTCAGACTGATGAAGACATTTTATAGATTCTTTTGAGCAAGAGTTTAGAAACCACAGGGTTGTTAAGACCACAGGTGTAACAGTTTTTGTGGTGGCAAAGAGAGTAGTGTATTTCTGGGGAGAAGTTTATTAAAACATTTGAAAACAAAGGATAATTCCTCCCTCCTCCTGCTATATATATATATATATATATATATATATATATATATATATTCATGTTTATGTATGTTTTCCTCCATTATGAGGGTAATTTAATAACATTTTTGCAAATGTTCTAAAACAAAATCAGAAGTTTTGTCTGAATACTGTTGCTCATTCAGCTTTGATCCCAGAACTAGCATATTAACATACAAATTTAAATCATATTTTCCAGGAGTTAAGTATTGGGGTCTCAGTTCTTTCTACTTAGTGCTTCTATTTTGTGTGAATCTCTCCATTTTTATAAGTAATTTCATAGAAAAACATCAGTACTGGCCTTATGTGGTCCTTATGACTTCAGTGACTTGACACTCCTGAAGTATGTCCACAGATCTGCCACCGCTGTAGAATACACGTGAAAGCAATCAGCTCACCATGGGGCTCACAGTCTTACAATAGGGACAATGAGTATGTAAGGTGGCTGGTGGATGTACATATATAATGAAGACATCATGCTAACTCGATGGATTAAGCTAACAGCAGCTCCTTCGGAATCCTTTGGCTCTCACTGGGAATAGTATCAGGGGTAGAATGTGGGTGTGAGAACATCTTACTGCTCTAGCTGTCAAGGTGGTCATGACAACAACCTGTCATGGTGAGCTAGTGCCTACCCCTATCCCTTTGCCTTATGTGTTTTCCTTATGAAGACATAGAATGGGCTTGGGAGATGGGTCTGCTATAAAAAAGATCACTGCACAACCATGGGCACATGGGTTTAAATTTCCCTGCCCACATAAAAAGCTGGGCATTGGCATATGCCTCTAAACCCAGCTCCAAGGGAAGTGGTGCAGAGACGAGAGAAAGAAGGGTCGCTGGTGTTTTCTGATGACAAACTTGGGCCAGGTACAATGAAATACCGTGTCACAAAGGTATAAGGTAGAGATGGACAGAAGAGAGCACCCAATGCTCTCCTCTGTCCATTAATGAACACTCAAATGCAGGAGGCCATGAAAGAAGAGGAAACAAGAAGGAAGAAGAGAGGGAGAAGGAATGAAAGGAAGGAGAAGAGAAGGAAGGAAAGCATGATGAGGAGGAAATGAGGAAGAAGAAAAGAAGGAGGGG
This sequence comes from Mus pahari, assembly GCF_900095145.1. Lineage (NCBI taxonomy): Eukaryota > Metazoa > Chordata > Mammalia > Rodentia > Muridae > Mus > Mus pahari. The sequence goes on along the minus strand of NC_034604.1, from coordinate 28,526,857 downwards.
GAGGAGGAAAAAGAGGAGGAGGAAGAGGAGGAGGAGGAGGAAGAGGAGGAGGAAGAGGAGGAGGAGGAGGAAGAGGAGGAGGAAGAGGAGGAGGAAGAGGAGGAGGAAGAGGAGGAGGAGGAAGAGGAATAGGAGGAGGAAGAGGAGGAGGAGGA
>NC_034604.1:28522226-28526642 GCF_900095145.1 Mus pahari | reverse complement strand
GGAAGAAGAGGAGGAGGAGGAAGAGGAGGAGGAGGAAGAGGAGGAGGAGGAGGAGGAGGAGGAAGAGGCACAGCTTTTACAGGCAGAAGAAGGCTGCCTCTGCACAGGGTCCACAGGTCCTTTCTGTCTATCGTTGCTCCCAAGCCTGCAGGGAGCACAGTAGCTGAATTAATAAGACTAGAGGAGAAGACGTCTTCATGGATCACATGGCTACTGTTTTAGCTGCGTGTGCACATGTGTGAGAAACTAAATATAGTAGACTTCCTTTATTTCCTGGTTCATTTTTCTATCCAGTTCTTTAAAAGACATTCATCCTTGGTTCAGAAAAGAAATCAGACTCACGTAGTGGTTTATCTGTTTTCAGTTACTTTACTCCACCCATTTTCCATGTTTTTCTGGGCACTCATTTACCCTCTGAAGAATTTATCAGACAGCTGTCCCTCTGCTCTTTCTTACCCATGTGGTCCCAGTATGTCTGCAGGCCTCATCTGCTCCCTGTACGACCTGCTGGTTTTGAGTCAGACACTGTGTCATGTAGAATAGGAGTTGTCTCTTCCTTCCCAGACCTAATTTCCATTTGTTGGTACCTGAATACCAACCCACAGATACTATTTTGCAAATAAAATAAAATAAATAATAAATAATAAATAATAAAACACCACTGTTTCTAGATGTGGTGGTTCACCATTGTGATGACAGTACTCAAGAAAGGAGCCCAAAGCCGGAGGCTCACTGGTAATTTGCAGTACTTCTAGGCTACATAGTGATTCTAGGACAGCTTAGGAACACCGTGAGGTCCTACCTTAAAACACAATGAATCATTATGTTTGTTCATATATTTAAATTAATTTTAAGCTTGCCTTTCCCTTCAGTCAAGGCTAAAGAGAAACATCATTTCTACAATTATTGAGATTCTCTACTGTCGAGAAATGAATAAAACAACTTCCCTCCCTCTGGTACAGTGAGTTGACTCTGCTAGTCTTAGCCACAGTCTCACTGGTTTCTCCTGAGAGACACTTACTGTCATGCCCAGGACTGTCACTGGTTTTGGCAGCCTAGGACCTGCTTTCCTAGATGTCCTGGCCACCATTCCCTCTCCAGGTTTCTGCTCAGATGTGGCTCCCTAATATTAGCGAGAATCTCTAAACTTCACCTCTGTTCATGTCTTGGAAAAGATTTCCTTTCTCTTTCTCCTCTACCTGAAGATTACCCACTGGTCTCTTTTTTCTGTCTAGAATACCTGACATAACTTCTTCAAAGGTAGATTTCATAGAAAGAGCAAGGGTCACACAGAGAGCATCCTCCGCTCACCCAGTTTCCTCAGGAAAATTGCACTTCAGCCCTTTTGTCTTCGTGAGCTGCACCATGGCCAGCAAGAACAAACACAGAATAAAAAGATCAAGAAAGGAGCCAAGAAGAAAGTGGTCCGTCCACTTTCTAAGCAAGATTGCTACGATGTGAAAGTTCTGCCTATGTTCAATATTAGAAAACACTGGAAAAAAAAAAATAAGGGCTCAAGGAATCAAAATGGCATCCGATGGTTTCAAGGGTTGTGTGTGTGAAGTGAGTCTTGCTAATCTACAAAATGACTAAGTTGCATTTAGAAAATTCAAACTAATTACTAAGTATGTTCAGGGCAAAAACTATTCAGCTAACTTCAATGGCATGAATGTTACAACGGGACAAACTGTGTTCCAGGATCAAAAAGTGGCGAACCACGCATGAAGTTCATGTCAATGCCGAGACAGCAGATACAGTTACTTTCTTCATTTGTTCTGTGTTGTAGAGAAGAGAAGAAAAAAATTACAGAATAGATGAATTGCAATCACATTATCCTGCTCATTCTTTTTTAAAGGAAAAAAAGACCTGGCAAGGAACTATGGGGAGGTGAGCTTAAGGAAGGAGGGGAAAGGCAGCTATGCCCAAAAGCAGCAGAAGAATGGTTGGTGTCCCTGGTCTTCAGAGGGAGGGGCTGCGGATAAAAATGGTGGTTTTCAGGCTGATGATCGAGCTGGTTAAGAGAACTACTGTCCCATTATTTATAAAAATTAAAGAGGGTATTAGCTTCATTCTCTAACCTAAGAATGCCATAACGTTGTGTGCCTTCCATCTTCCCATATTGCTTCCACATAGCAAATGTGATTTGTTTCTCCTTCTGGTTTTATTTATTTTACATCCCTCTGCTTGGATTTGTAAAAATTTACACCCGTAGAAGCTATTTATTGTATTTTATCATCCACCTTGGTTGTAGGTCATCTATTTTCTTTCATGTGCTCCATGTAAAAGCATCTTTAAGCTAAGCAAATGTGTGTGCTTTGCTCTGTCCCCTTTCTGTCACAAACTGCAGCCTCTTTTCACCACATATTTCTGCTCTACATAGCAGAGGTCAGCACACAATGCAATGAGCCGAATCTAAACCGCAGCCTGGCTTTGTAAGTAAATGGTTATTAGAATTCAGGCACACTCATTCATTTGACTGTTCCTGATGGCCACGTTCACGCTACAGTGTCAAGGTTGAATGGCTACAGAGAAACTGTCGATCTCTTTAGGAAAAGTTTGCTGACTCTTCCTAGGAAGCAATAACAAAAATCAAAGGACCAAACAAGTCCAGACAAGCCTTTCCATCAGTGAGTGGTCAGGGCCACAGTTCAGAGCTACAGGATGCCTCTCCAATAACTTCCTTATAAAGACGAGGCCCACAGGAAAGTCAGCCTTCACTAGGTGTTTGTTACTTTCCAAGTGCTGTACGTTGAAAGTATTATTTCATTTAGCACCTGCAACTCACGATTCTCCTGCCTCAACCTCCCAAATGTTAGACAGGTTTAGTATTTGTGTCGCTTGTTTTCATGACAAAATACCAGTTTCCTAGCTAGTTTTAAACTGTCAGCTTGACATAGCCCAGAGTGATCCGAGGGAGTCTCAGCTGGTGCTTGCCTCGGTCACATTGGCCTTCGAGCTTGTCTGGGGAAGCATTTTCTCGGTTGCTATTTGATGCAGTAGGGCCCAGCCCATTGTAGGCAGTAACATCCCTAAGGAGGGGAACCTAGGTTGTACAGGAAAAACTAGCCAAGTAGAGTTCACAGAACAAGTCAGTAAGTGCTATTCTTCTGTGGTTTCTTCTTTGTTTACTTCTTTGACTTTCTGCCTTGGTTTCCCTCGATGATGAACTGTAAGTTCTAAGATGAACTAAATCCTTTTCTCTCTGAGTTGGTTTTGTTTGCTGGCTTGTGGTTTTGTCGCAGTGTTTATCAAAGCAACATAAAGACTCGCTAGAACAAAAAATGAGAAAGCAAGGGCTTGCTTTGACTCCTGTTTTGAAGGGGTAGAGCAAGCACATCATGTGGGTATGGTGACGGGGGTGGAAGGAACTGCTCACACCACACTATCAGTCACGGACTAGAGAGATAAATGCTATTGCCATTTATGTCCTCCTTTCCCCCCTTTATTGTACTATCTTGAATCCCTGTCCAAGAGATGATGTCACCATTGTCTGTGTGGGTCTTTCCTCCTAGTTTAAGTATCATTGAAAACTCTTGAATAGACACATCCAGAGATAGGCTTCTTGGTGATTCCAAATGGAGTCAAGAGGACCATGAAGATGGTCATGATAAAACGTAAAGAGAGAAAAACTTAGATAACTCACCTGTGGGCATAAGGCTATTATAGCAAAGGCAGATGTTGGAATTTGAACTCATAAATGTAATTTCAGACTCTAGAGACAACTGTTGAACCAGCCAGGGGGAAGACTTTTCTCCAAGGCTCATAAGCAGCAAATGTCAGAGCTTCAGTTGGGCCATTTATGAAAAACAAAGATTTTTTTTTTTAACCATTATGTTCCACGATCAGGGACTAAAAGGGCCTGCTTTGCATATCTTCTCTGAGCCTTGATTAAAAATACACCAGCAGCACACTTTTAGGTAGGACACGTGTCCCGTCGTGCCTACAACCAGCTCTTTGCTGGGTGAGTCACAGAGCTATGGATATTTCCTGCATATTTGTTTGGAAGTTAACTTAAAACTCTAAAGTAAAAGGGAAGCAGCTGGTACCTCCCCTTCCCTTCTCCTTATGGGAACCTGTTATGGCTCAAAAGGTAGAAGTGACTCTTCCAGATCACGCAATTTGTAACTAACATTTTCAACTGGAATAGCTTAAGAGTGCATATTGCCAGAATGACTGCTGGAATCAGGCTGACCTATCAAAACTTTGTCAACACATTCATAACATTGTAACCATATAGTTAGGACCCCAACTGTCCCGCGCTACCTTCTCGCCAGCAAGAAATGACGCGGCACACAAACAGGATCCTTCTACAGCAACGCTTTAATGCTCTTGAGAGGGAGAGCATAAGCTTCCAACAGGCAAAGGGCGAAGAGAAGAGAGGGGAGAAGAGAAGAGAGAGAAGAGAAAGGGGAAAAA
>NC_034604.1:28512870-28522215 GCF_900095145.1 Mus pahari | reverse complement strand
TACCCCAGATGACGCCACGGGAAAGGCAGGGCACAAGGGAATGGAAATCTACCCAGCACATGCGCAGCTGCCTTGTTTGTTTGTTAGAGCACAGGACATCAGCGCTATCTTGTAATGGCGAATGTGAGGGCGGCTCCCCACACCCAACATTGGATTAGGCATCTTGATTCAGTGCATACCTCCTCATGTAAATCAACCCTCCTGCTCTGATTCGATGTCTGGTTCCCTCCACATTCCATGCTTGGATAGAGGCTGAATTCGGGTACTGTTAAGAAGGCTTTATGAAGTGTTAAGTCATAAGCATAGCACCCTTGTGAGCAGAATCAATCCCCCACCCCAGGAAAGAGACCTCTAAAAGCTGTCTGGCCCCTTCAATCTTTCTGAGGATACAACATGAAGATGGCATCTCAGCAAGATGCAAGAGGAAGCCTTCGCCAGACACTTGATATTCTGGCACTCTTGATATTGAACTCCTCAGCCTTCCAAACAGTCACAAATAAATTTCTATTTATAAACTACCCAGCCATGGATATTGTGCTATAGCAGCAAGAACAGACTAAGATACTCATCTTAGTCTAGGAATCTTCTCTTCTTGGGTTTTGGTACCATCTGCCTCAAATAATTTCTCTTATGTGAAGATCTTCTTTATACCTAAATGCGGGTGCTCAAGACCACCCCACAGAGGAGCAGATTGTTGTCTGAGTAAGTAGCGTCATCACCACACTCAGCTGGCTTCTGAAAATGAAGAACCATGGCAATCTCTTTCCCTGATTGATTCATATCCCTTTGTCCATGTCAAAATTCTCCTCAAACTTCTGACATTCCCACTTGCCTGGAAGAATGTGACCTGGTCACACATCTATAGCCCTCTCCTTCCTCTCTGTGCCCAGTTGACAGAGAGCCCTCCTCCCAGGAATGATACAGGATAATACAGTCTACCTGTATCATCAGAACAACTGACATTTCCAGGAGCTTTCACTGGTCTCTCGTATATCTGCTTTAGAAGAAAGGCCATTTGAGCAGAAGGCAGCATCCCAGATATAAAGCACCAACAGGTAGGGTGTTACAGAAATAGAAAGGGCAGCTACTCAGGTTTTCACAGATAGCTTTATAACCACAACATATCAAATAGACCATCCTGCTGGATAGAAACTCAATCTGATGAACGTAAAACAAACGACAAGCAGTCATACTCCACTCTGCTCCAAGCCTACCCCAAATGAGACTTGTGATCTTTCCCATTGCTGCATGCATAGATGCATAAGTAGAGTAATTTTATACCAGCATCAAAGCCAGCCAGTTGACAGTTGCTTGGAGCCAGTTGAAACCCTTAAAATGCTTGGTGATGAACCAAACACACATTTGATTATATGAAATAATATGTGAGCCACCAAAAAGAATGAATAAAACCATGAGTTGAGCAAAGGACAATTTAAATATTATGAGCATTTCTGCTGCCAGGCCCCTAACTCCTCACACAAACCTTGTTAGAAGGGAAGAAACCTAATCCACAGCATGTGTGAAGTGCTCATCTTCGTGATCTCAGTCTCATTTCCCAGACACTGAAGTGGTCGTTATTGCCAGCATCAGTCAACATGGGGAATCACAACTTTATCATCAGAGCCAAGAAGAAGTATCCAGGTTATAGAAGGAAAACTATTTGTTACTGTCTTCTTTTAAAAATGCCTCTGATCCCTTGTTACCTAATAATTTAATAGTGCATATGCAGATTATATATATATATATATATATATATATATATATATATATATATACAGTGTATAGTTCAGTCATATATAAACACATCTATGCTATAAAGGACTGATGGTGCCAAACTGTGTATACTTCACTTTATATTTAGTTTCAATAATTCTCAAGATTACTCTGAAGAAATGCCATCACTTGGGACTTAAAAGCCAACCTCTCCAAAAGTTGAGATCATTTGTATCATAGACGACAATGTTATTTCCAGGGAGAAGATGACTTATCAAACACATACACCCAAATGTTACCTCATTTAGAAAATAGTAATAGAAAGCAGAGACACAGGACAATGAAGAAACTTCTTACCAACATGAGATCTAGCAAAGGAAACTCAGTGAAGTAGATTTTGAACAAAGCCTATAGCTAACATACTGAAATTACTTTTAAGAGAATAAGGATGACCACAAATCCAGACTGTAATATAAATTCCTGAGATTAAAAAAAAACTAAATATTAAAGATAGCATGAAATTTGGTGTCTAAAATTGATCCTTCATCTGAATTAAAATTTTATGAAAGTTATATCATTTATTTCACATTACAATAATTTCTCTCCTACCCACACTAGATAGATGTTTGCTAAATATTTAAAAAATATCACCTTGCTAGGAGTTAAAATTGCTAGGTTGTATCAGTTTGGGCTTGCTGTATCACATATCATCAGCAATTTATTCTGAGCTAGACATTTCTGTCATGCCTTGCCCAACTTAAATATTAAAACCAAACACCAACGAAAACCAAGAACAACCAAAAGCAAACCCAAGCCAACTGTTTGACCCTCTACAACTGATGCCATATTGCCTCTCTCCTGGTTAAACTTAAGTTAACTAAAGTCACTTGCAATCCTGTTACCTGGTCAGTGATAGGTACAATGGACGTAGGGAGTTGTGAAGGCTAGGGGTAGAAATGTTCAAACATGGAGGCAGGACAAGAATGGGGAACTAAGGGGCCAGAAGAAGGGTTGAACAAAATGCCATATGAAAAAGCTATATGGAAACGTATGGTCTTGCAGCCCAAGGAAAATGTTAATCACGGGGCACAGCAGAACACACATGATTCTGAAATGATTTTTGTGACTTGATTTCTGTTCCAATCTAGCCTGCAAACTACAAGTATAGTAACTTTTAAAATGCACACCACTCATGTTCTCCATCTGAAATCCCCTTTTCTCTACAAGGATAAAGTTCTGAGTCTGCAGCAAGACTCACGAGTCAGGCTCTTCGTCACTTCAAATTATCCAAAAATGTTCTCTCTATGGAAATTTCTTCTTTGCTGATTTCCTAATTCACCTTTCACCTCTCTGCCCCATTACAATCATTCCTAAGGCCCCTGGCCTATGCTCATATCACACAACACTCAAGTCACTCACCATACTTGCGTTAACTCATGTAAGGTCTTCACAAAGATTCCTTGCAGGAAAAGAATACGTCTCTCTATCTTTCTAGCCTTTATTACTTTATACTTCCAAATTTATTATAGAGGTTTGAGAGAGACTCATATACAAAGCATACAATGTTATATAATTATATATGCACATATGTGTGTATATAATATCTAAAAGCTATAAAAGAAAATACATATTCAATTACATGATTTTAATTTTTTAAAATTAATTGAGACAATGTCTAGGAACATATTTGTGATATGCATTCCAGATAAAAGTTTTACATATGGGATCGGTGAGATGGCTCAGTGGTTAAGATCACTAGCTACTTTACTAGAGGACCCTGGTTTGGTTTCTAGCACCCACATGGTGACTCCTACTATTACTCTAGGTCCAGGGAATCCAATTTCAGCTTCTGTGGGCATCAGACACACATATGATACACCTAAATCATTCAAGAAAGACAGTAGCAGAATAAGATAAATGTAAAGATTTAACACAAAGAATTGTATTGATTATTTAATACTGCAATATCTATAATGCTAAGAAATGACTCCTAAAGTGATCAACTTAAGGCAATTTATATACACCATCTCAAGGTTTTTGTAGGTCGGAATACAGGCACAGATTAACATGGTTCTTTTGGGGGGAGGGGTTCTCTCTCTCATTTTTGTTTTGTTTTGTTTTTTGAGACTGGGTTTCTCTGCATAGTCCTGACTGTCCTGGAACTCACTCTGTAGACCAGGCTGGCCTCAAACTCAGAAATCTGCCTGCCTCTGCCTCCCAAGTGCTGGGATTGTTTTGGGGTTTCTCGTGAAACTGTAATCAAGATATCAACCAGATACTGTCATCTAAAGACTTAAGTAAGGTGGGATCTACTTCTAGGCTCCCATGAAATCAAGTGAACATCCCTATGGTATTGCCAGGATAGATTCGGCAAAGATTCGGCAAACATAGCAACATAGCTCCTTATCAAAACACTGTCTTCATATAAACGTAGGATAAGAAAAGCCACAGCAAGAATGCTGAGTAAGCAGAAGTCATGGCTTTTGTAACCTAACAATATAAGTAAAATCTAACCACTTTAACAACATACTTATCTATAGAAGTACGTCACTAGGTCCAGCACACACCCAGCAGAGGGACCATCAGGACACAGGGAGGGAGCCATTTCAAAAGGCTGTGCACCACCACATTAATATATAAAATGCTTCTACAAGTTTGTTAGAAAACAAAAAATTATATGAATATAAAGATCAGAATAGGCAAGACACCTGAGAGCAGATAAATTGGCCATGGTCTATATGAGGAGGAGAGTCTCCTCTCCAGTGGGTCTCATAACTTTTATGTGACACTCAGACTGATTTATAAAGATGAGAATGCCACGCATGCATTGTTAATGAAAGGGACTGCTATAGTCATTTGGAAGGCGATTTGTTAACATCAATTAAAAATAGACATTAGAGAGCTGAGGAGATGACGCAGAACATAAAAATACCTGCAGCCGAAGCCAGATGACCGGCGGTTGATCTCTGGAACCCATAAAAAATTGTTTTTGATCTCAAATCCCATGACAGGAACTCACATAAAAAGGTGAATGTGGTGGTACTTACGTAATCCCAGCACTCCTACTCCAGGATAGGAGGCAGAGATAGAATTTGTCTGGATGGATATCCTGGAGTACATTGTAGAGCAGAAACAAGAAACCCTGTCTTAAGAAGGCAAAAGTAAAAAATGACTCTCTTGAAAGCTGTCCTCTGACCTCCATACATGTACTGCGGCACATACATACTATGACATAGTATAAATTCACAGTCATTCACCCATATACACGAATAAATATAAAAATAAGTATTTAAAAATAGAAATATGGATTGCCTTTGATTTTAAATGTGATGCAGCAACTTAAAATCAACCACACATACACTTACTGTTTGTTTCAGTGAACAAGCCAAAACAACAGCAACAACAACAACAACAACAACATATGCTGGAGGATATGCTATGGTTGAAGTACCTGAGGCCCTGAGTTTGGATCTCCAGGACCCACATGAAGCACAGATGACCCACAAATGCCTGTAACCCCAGCCCTGAGACAAACAAGAGAATCCCTGAAGGCTACTGATCAGTTAGCTAATGAGTGAGCTCCAGGTTCAGTGAGAGATTGCTTCAGAATATGAGGTGGAGGGCTGGAGAGAGAGAGAGAGCTCAGGTTGCTTTTCCAGAGGACCTGAGTTTGATTCTCAGCACATACATGGCAGCTCACCACTGTCTATAACTCCAGTTCCAGGGGTTCCAGTGTCTTCTTCTGGTCCTCTTGGGCAGCTAGAATACACATAATGCAAGGCAACATGTAGGTAAAACACACATAAATATAACATAAAATAGAGAACTGTAAGTACATTGTCTTAAAAAATGAAATAAGATGGTACTATCCACAGTGGGATGAACCAAACAATACCAATCATCAATCAAGTAATGCCTCACAAACTTGCCTACAGCCAATTAAGGCATTTTCTCAACTGAAGTTCATTCTTCCCAGATGATTCTAGTTTATGCCAAGTTGACAGAAAACTAACCAGATCTCCCAGAGAGAAAGCAAAAGAGATAGCCAGAGAGAAAAACAAGCAAATCAAAATAAAGATGTCACAAATGTTAGCTAGATGTCTAAGTAAAGGTATGTATTTATACATAGTTACATATAAAAAAAAGTTTTAATAAAATTAATAGTTTAATTCTCTCTGAGCTCTGTCGAATGTTTGGCTGTGGTCTTTATATCTGTTTCCATATACTGCTGGATGGAGCCTCTCAGGGGACAGGTGTGCTAGGCTCCTGTCTGCAACCTTAATAGAGTCTTATTAATAGTGTTAGGGATTTGTTTTTACCCATGGCACAGGTCTCAAGTTGGGCCAGTCATTGGTTGACCACTCGTTTCATCTCTGCTTCATCTTTGTCCCTGCACATCTTGAAGGCTGGACACATTTGGAGTCAAAAGTTTTTGTGGATGGGTTGGTGTCTTATCCCAGCACTAGGAGTCCAACCAAACATTAGGTGGAGCTCAGGAAGTCTTATAGGAGTTTGGGGAAGAAATTGGAGGAGCCAAAGGGGATGAGGACTCCTCAAGAAGACTGTCAATTAACCCTTAGAGGATCCTAGAGACAGAACCACCAACCAAAGAGCAATCATGGGCTGCACTTAGGCTCTCTGCATATATGTAGCAGATGTGCATCTTGGTCACAACAACTTCAGTGGGAGCTGTCCCTGACACAACTCTCCTGCCTGCCTTTGGATACTATTTTCCTAACTGGGCTCCCTTGTCTGGCCTCAGTGGGATAGGAGAGGATAGTCCTAGTCCACTAGTGACTTGATTTGCCAGGGTGGGTTGATACACTGAGAAGGGTCTCCCCCTTCTCAAAAGAGAAGAGAAGGGGATGGGAAAGAGCTGTGTGATGGGGGGACTGGGAGAAGCTGAGGTGCTGAGAAGAGAGGTGCTGAGATCAGGAGTGTTTTAGTTAGGGTCTCCATTGCTATGAAGAGGTACCATGACCAAGACAACTCTTATACAGGCAAACATTTCACTGGGACTGGCTTACAGTTTCAGTGGTTTAATACATTATCTTCATAGCAGGGAGCATAGCAGCATACAGGCAGATGTGGTGCAGGAGAAGGAACTGATGTTTCTGTATCTTGATTCGAAGGCAACTAGGAGATACTGGCATCCTCAGTCAGCCAGGGAAAAGCTCTCTTTTGCAATGGGTAGAGGCTGAGCATAGGAGGAGACCTCTAAAACCCACCTTCACAGTGACACACTTTCTACAACAGGGACAAACCTCCTAACAGTACCACCCCCTATGAGTCAAGCACATTCATACCACCACACAGATGTAAAGTGAATGTACAAATTAATAAAAGATAGTTGAGTTCTCTATTAAGTCATCTGAAGGAATTCCATATGTATCAGCCCTGTAGTCCATTAAAATCTACTTTGAAAATTGATTAATGGTAAGACACAGTTCATACAAGATCACACGTGAGTAAAGAAAGATTTGAGGAAGCACGTGGTAAATTTTAAACATTGGTTGCTTGTGATGAGTTAGAGGGAGAGGTAGCTGGTTATGATGTGGAGGGAGCAATGAAATAAGCAAAGCAAAACCAAAAATGTTATTGCTAATGAAACAGAATATGATAAAAACTGGCGTGACTTTATTCCACTCGTATAACAAGACAATTATACATGCATATCCACACATAAAACATTGTGAAAAAAGAAAGTTACTGAAATGTTCACAGTTTTTATGGTGAAAGTGAAAATCTAAGTAATTGCTGCTTTCTTCCTATGGCTTTATGTATTGATTTTAATTTTATCTGTGAATTTATTTTTAACTCATCTTTTATAAGAGCACTAGAATTGTACACATTGATTTGGCACCATGTAATGTTTCAATAAAGGGAGATATTGTGTAATGCCTAAGCCAAGCTAAACACACCTATCTCCTTCATCATTTAACCATTTCTTTAAAAACTTTCAAAGTCATTTTCTTTGGGCTTTTGAAGTGTGCTACACATTATTGTTATACAGAGTCAGTTTCCTGCACACACCAGCTGTTCCCTAGTTACCATGGATACTTTTCCCCATCTCTCCCTGATCTTCCTCTCACCAGCCTCTGGTGGCCATGCACACAGTACCACTTATCTTTCTGTGTTGGCTGACTTCATTTAACATGTTGGCTTCCTGTTGGGGTCTCTCACCTCCACTAACCACTCTCCCTCTAAACATTATATTGTGCCCCTTACAGATGCACAGGATGGCTATTAAGAAGACCTCCCCAGATCTCCCAGAATGCAGCGTCGTCAGACCGCCCTACGTCCTCGTCGTAGTCGCCCACTGTCGCTCGGACCAACCACTAACGTCGTCACCGCCCACTCACTCGGACCCGCCTACTGGATCACATCTGCGCTCATGATTGGACCACGCGCCAGAGAGATAGAGAGATAGAGAGACAGAAAAAGTTTCTCCAGGGGACTCAGGGAGGGCTAAAAATCCTTCCTTGTCCGATTAATAAAAATCATGCTCTGATCAGCATTCATTTTTCCCTTGCAGCCCAATCTTATTTTAGGATGTTTAGCTCTTCAGTACGAACCCAGTCCAAAGTGTTTTCTGCCCACGCAGATACACACAAGGTGTTTTCTGCCCACGCAGATACACACAAGTGGCGTCCAATGTGGCTGAAGATGACGTAAACATCAGGCGCTGCCATGGAGCTCCACGCATGTAGTGAGTATGGTATCGTGCATCCCGGGGTAAAAAGGTAATTATAGGCACAAATTTTAATTGAGCAATGAAGTGTTTAACCCAACACGTCATTCCTCAAAGGGCAGTGCACAAGGATGGGACGTTCAGGCATTTGTCCGCAGTCCTACAGACTGCACTCAGGCAAGGAAAAATTGGGTTTAAAAAAAAAATTTTTTTTTAAATCCTCCTGGCCAAGGCCTAGAGAGTAAATGTAGGGTAATATTCTCCTGGAGACAGACTAAAGTACAGAGACGTCTGACTTTCGCTCTAGACTCCTACAGTAAAAGTTTGATACCTTTGTGTATTGTTATGTCTGCTGCACCAATTGTCCATGTGTCGAGTCATGTGCGTTCTTGTTTCGTTGTCTGTATGAGTGGCTGTTCTGTGTTCCATGTCTAAATGTATTAGAGCTTGTTAAATTCTTGTTTGCTTTCGCAGTCTTGCAGCTGCGACCCTAACGATTGTTGGTTTTTTTCCTAGAGATTTCTCATGATTAGTATTTTTAGTACGTTACAATCATTGAGTTTTTAAACTTGCTTTAAGGTTATAAAAAATGCTCTACATGGCTTAAATTATTGATGTTCATTAAAGGTTATCTTAGTTACAAACAGTTAGCCTTAAATTGGTTAACTCAGGGTTGGAGTCATTCAAGGATTGATAAGGTGTTTTTAAATTGGGCTTTACCTCCCCACGTGGTAAGGATAAAGCTCAAAATGGCCTTGGTGGGCTTGTCTTTTGTTCTCAAACCACGCCAAAAGAAGTTCTTGTGGCCACACCCCTGCCTTCAGAGAGACTGTCCACGTGTTACTAATGGTAAAGATTTAATTCAAGATTTATAAGAATTCAATCAGGCATTACAGGATGGCTTGCCTGCTTCATATAAAATTATTAAAGAGTTTGTTTTT
>NC_034604.1:28500105-28512859 GCF_900095145.1 Mus pahari | reverse complement strand
GGGAGGTGACATTACATTTTTCATGAGATCTGTTAAAACAAACCCCCCAAATCAGGTTTTCCTAATTGAGGATTTACTAAAGGATCCCTGGTAGTAAAATTAAATTCTGACTGGCCTTACACCGGATTTCTTCCTCAAGCTACTCCTGGGCAGGTCAATAGGACACAAATATATTTTTTGTGCCAGTCCAAAAAAATTTAAATTTTTAAATATTAAAGGCGGAATTGTTGGGGTCTCTCACCTCCACTAACCACTCTCCCTCTAAACATTATATTGCGCCCCTTACAGACGCACAGGATTGCTATTAAGAAGATCTCCCCAGATCTCCCAGAATGCAGCGTCGTCAGACCGCCCTACGTCGTCACCACCCACTGTCGCCACCCACTGTCGCCGGACCAACCACTAACGTTGTCACCACCCACTCATTCGGACCCGCCTACTGGATCACATCTGCGCTCATGATTGGACCACGCACCAGAGAGATAGAGAGATAGAGAGACAGAGAGACAGAAAAAGTTTCTCCAGGGGACTTAGGGAGGGCTAAAAATCCTTCCTTGTCCGATTAATAAAAATCATACTCTGATCAGCATTCATTTTTCCCTTGCAGCCCAATCTTATTTTAGGATGTTTAGCTCTTCAGTACGAACCCAGTCCAAAGTGTTTTCTGCCCACGCAGATACACACAGCTTCCAACTCCTTTCACATTGTTGCAAACAACAATCTCATTCCTTTTATGATCAAATAGTATCCCGTTATGCTCTGCACCACATTTTTTTTTTTTATCCACCATCCAGTTGATGGGCATTGAGTTTGTTTCCCTCTCTTTCATGTGGTTGGAGATGGAAGTACAGATGTGGTTTTGATCTTCTGGTTGCATATACAAGCAGTGTAAATGCTGGATCACGTGGTTCGCCTATTTAAAATCTTTTGATTGTCTGTGTTTGCTTGATATTGAGTTTCGCAGTTTCTTGCATATTGTAGATACCAATCTCTAGGCAAACCCAGTTTGTGGGTCTGACTAACTCTCTGCTCTGTAGAAGGTTTTTGATGTAATCTGATTGGTCTGCCTGTGGTTTTGTTTCCTATGCTTTCCATGTCTTGTCTGAAACGGTTGTTTGGCATGTTACACCTCTGTAGTCTGTTTTGTTAGGCAATATGGTGCCTCAAATGGTTTTGACGACTCAGGGTTTTTGTGGTTTTAAATACATTTTAGGATTACTCATTCTGTCTCAGTAAAGAATGTCATTCATGGAAATTATATTGATTGGTTTATTTTTAGGGTTTTATTTTTAGTTATTATATATGTGTGCATGAGAGCGTATGGGTTTGCACACATGAATGCACTGAGTGCAGTGTCAGTGGAGATCAGGAGAAGGTGTTGGATGCCCTGGAACTAGAGGAACAAGTAGTTGCTAGCCACCAGATGTGGGTGCTGGTACTTTTAAGAGGAGTGCATACATTTAACTGCTGAGCTAACTCTCCAGCCCTGGTGTGCTAATTGGCTTTATGTTAACCTGACATAAGCCAGAGTCATTTCAAAAGAGGGCATTTCAATTGAGCAACCAAATATTAGGCAGAGCTTGGAGAATCCTGTGGAAGAGGTGGAGGAAGGATTACATAAGCCAGAGGGATGGGGAACACCAAAAGAAAACGAGCCATAGAATCAATCAACCTGGGCTTGTAGGGACTCACAGAGACTGAATCGACAATCAGGGAGTCTGGTTAAGTCAGACCTAGGTCCTCTGGATTGTGTCACTTGGTGCTCTTGCGGGACTCCTAACAGTGGAAGCAGGAACTATCTCTGACTACTCTTTTGCCTACTTTTGAGGCCCTTTTCTTCCTCCTGGGTTGCCTCATCCAGCCTTAATACAGGAATGGCGCCTTGTCTAATTGTCAGTCTTATGTCATGTTTGGTTAATATCCTGAGAAGCCTCCTCTTTTCTGAAGGGAAATGAAGGAAGAATGGATCCGAGGGGTGACTGTGAGGACTGGAGGGAGGAGAAACGTCCTTTGGGATGTAATACATGAGAGAAGAATAAAGAAAAAAGAAAACATACAAGAGAGCAGCATCATTAAGTTTCCCTCAGGGTCAGCACCCAGAAGCTGTGGTACACAGAGGCCAAAGGTTGTAGCCTATGCTGGCAGCTGGACTTGGTTTGTCGTGTTAGAGTCACTCAGGTATCATTTGTCTTAAAGTCATGAGCAGCTGAAATGTGGTCTCATGTGGCAGGGAGACCAGGAAGCTAATGATGAAGATGAGGCCTCCAGTGCCATAGAAGGCCCAGGATTGAAGGGACTGTGGTCAGAATTTGGAACTTGGCAACATGTGGCAAGGTCAAAGTCTTTAAAGGGAGCCCAGGAAAAACTATTGGTGAAAGTGCTGTCCTTTACAGAGGAGACCCCAGGATTTTGGAGATGTCAGTACCATAGGATGACACCAGGAACAGCAGCGTCCCTGGAGATTAGTCTTGGGTCATGGTGTCTCGCCCCAGTGATTGAACCCCTAACTAAGGCGCCTGATTGATTTTTTTAAAGAGTCTGTCTTGTTTATATAATATGAATTGCAGAAAAATATTTATACAAGTAAGTATCCATACACATATGCATGACATCTGTGCATATATGCATGATGACCTAGTGTATGTTGTAAGCTAATCTGATCTCTCTAAGAGAGAGTGGGAAAAGGAAGCATCTTACACAAAAGTCACTGTATAAAAAGAGGTGGTAATTCAGAGATAGGAAAGGATATATGGAGGAAAAACAAGAGGCTCATGTATTTGTATCACAGAGTATGGATGGCTTAATAACAACATTAGAACTTTAAGTTAGAGTTGAACTGTGAAGGACCACAAAGACACTTCTGAACCTACTGGGCAAGCATTGAGAAGAAATATTTGGACATAAGATATCATGATAAAAACTCAAGGATAAGTGGAGAGCTCATATTCTGGGTAGAGTGGCTAAGATGGACTCTCAAGATAGGAAGAGCTTTAACAAACCTAATTCCACAAATAGGGTCTGAAGTGGGCTGTGTTAGGCCAATCAAGGTACACAAAATAATTGTAGAAGCTCTCTTGAAGGCAGGGTGAAAACCTTAAGGAGTGAAGAATCTACTGGCACAAGTTACAGAGACACTGCTATGCCCTGGTAATTGTGTCAGAGAAAATGTGTTGGCATGTGAAATAACAAAGAATAGCACCTGGTTTACGTATGGAACCTCATCTCTGATAGCGAAATTGTGTATGTACTGTGTGACTTACATTCACAGAAGTCTTGTAAGAAATATGATGGGGTGGTTGGAAAGTACAGTTTTGAAAGCTAAGTAAAGTGCCCACTCTTGGGTCGCTTAGTGTTAGCGTAGAACCCTTTTCTTTGGGTTAACTTTCAACCTTCATGTGGAAGATTAGATTGTCTTCATGAATTTTAGTGTTTCTGAACGAGTTTGTGATCAATAATAAAGTAAACCACAAGGATGCAACCAAATATAATTAGTGTTACAATGGTAAAAACAATCTCTTGCACATAATTGTATTATTACTAATGACTGAATATTCACTTTTCAACATAGGGAAGTATTTTAGACATGAAATTAAAATCTACTTACATGCTGACATTCTATCAGTTACTAAAATTCTGGAATATGTCAAAATGGCTATGAAAGCTCTTACATCTATGTAGAACTATTTTAAGCTGGCTTCTAAAAATATTTTAAAAGCATTTTCTAAATTCATGCACTAAGGTTTTGCTTCATAGCTCTACCTCTATAAAACTCTTCTAAGAAATCTTCAGTAAATTACTACTAAGAAAAAAATAAACATTTAGTATGGGAGTAGAACATAGTAATTTCAAATATCCTAGATTAACATAGCTGTTCAAAAATGGTTTCTTACTTTGCCTGATCAGAAAGCGGTGGCTTTGTGGCACTATATATTTATATGTAATTGCTGTGGGTGTGGGCTATAGTTGGAAGTACTAAAAGCATGTTGTTTCTGTGAAATAATGTTGAAAGTTCAAAGCTCATCCACTAAAAAAGCCTAATAGCAAGATTTTTATTATACTCAAATTATTTCTGAACTAAAAATGTATCATATGATGAACTGACATGTAGAATGACTTGGTACCATCAAATAATTGATCACTGAGCCTTTTGTATCCCACTTGGCTATCTTATATAACTGGGATGTGTGAAAGCTTGGCTGCACATCCAGTCTTGGCTTCCAGTCCACATTCTTCCCTCTTAGCTTATCTGCTTCAATCATAAATGATGATGGTTATGTTTGCTTCTTTTTTCCAACCTGTGTTCCCTCAAACACTTCCTAGTTGATAGTGGCATCATGGACGGTATGAATTAGCCAGAAAGATAATTCGTATTTTCTTCTATAACCCACACTTGTCTTCATCTGCAGAGCATAAAGGCCCATGCGGTTTGCTGACTAGTCTGGAAGAGAAGTAGATTCTGACTTAGATCCTTATGCAACAATAAACATAAAAATATCAAGAATAAACTCTGACTGACCTAAGCTAATTTCTTGGAAAGTGTTCTAGATATTAAAAAAAAAAGAGAGAGAGAGAGATGAGAGAAATGTAGGAAGTTCTCCAGCTTGGCATTGTTTATACAAAACACCTGCCAAAAGTCTGCCCCCCTTTGCCAGTGTCAATACTCTAGAGTGTAAACATGGTCTTGCCCAAGGGACATTATGTAGCTAGAAGTTCATCTTAATTAGCCACTCCTTGTCCAGTGTAAATGCTCCAAAAGAAATCCCAAGTCTTTTCAGAATCTACGCACTTCATCACTTCATCCTCTGGCAAAGCTATCCTTAATTATCTTATTATACAACCAAGAAGTGCAGCCTTTAGCGAATGTGCTTGAAACCATGGTTAGGGCCCTGTTGAGGTAGGGGTGGTTCTAGAAGAAACAAACAGCTTCTTGTTGTCCTGCTTGTGTGTTGCCCAAACTAGATTTGAATATTTGATCAAGCCTTGGTAGATTTTACTTGAGTTGTCCTCTGTTTGAGTATCAGTGAACAGGCCTTAATAGGCCTATCTATGCAAAAAGAAGCCTGCAACCCAGGGCTTTCTGTTGTGAAGGGCTGCGTCTCTCAAGTACCAGTGTGAATGAGAGAATACTATGCTATCACACTGTAGCAAGATGTGTCATGACATGATCATAACATATCGAGATGTCATTGTGCCATGTTTTATGGATAACACT
Organism: Mus pahari; assembly: GCF_900095145.1. NCBI lineage: Eukaryota > Metazoa > Chordata > Mammalia > Rodentia > Muridae > Mus > Mus pahari. Next base: position 28,507,647 of record NC_034604.1, on the reverse strand, counting down.
TTTTCAGTGCTATCAGTTATTAGTAGGATATTGAATATTGAGTCTCTCACACACAAACACACTTTGAGACACATGCTAGGGTCATCTGATTTGCTTGCACCCAAATTATACTACCATGACTTTGTGAGTTCTTCCACAAAGAAAGGAATCAGTAGACAGGGGGCAGTTAGAGGGTGACAGTGTTGAGCCTCCAGGAGAACTGGCAAGATAGCTTAGCACTCAGTAGAGATGAGAGGTGGAACGTGCCACACATTTTAATATCAGAATCCTTCAGACGTTTGTGACTTACCAGACAAGAGTGTCTCTTGCTAACTTTGTTCAAAAAGATGCTTGCCGTGCTGGTAGCTTCTTAAACTTAGTTCTCAGTTCTCTCTGGCTTAGTCTCTTGTCTTCAAATGAGTAGAGAAAACGATGGCATTTGTGTGTGATTCGATAAGAGTAAGAAGATGGGTGTCATCCAGAGGTATCTTCCAACGCTACTTGTCCTTATTCTCTAGTGCAAGAGAAGAGATCAGACATAAACCAGGGAGAAGCATGGGGTGGAAACCGAGGGGGTGGGGAATCGCTTGTTTATGCATAAGCTTTCTCATTTCTCAATCTTTATCTCCTGCAGATAACTCTTTGCTTCCTCTGCCCTATTTCTATAGCTTCTGGAATTGGTCTCTTTTTTCCTTTGAATTCTGTATCTGGCTCTTCTCTACCACTGGAGAGGATAAGAAGCTGCAGGCTCTGCCAAGGAGTGACTCATAAGCCTCATCAGTATTAACATTGTAAAATCCTCGCGGAATCTGGACAAAACCCAACCATCGCAGGATGCTTGGAGGGTTTAAGAGAAGTGAAGATAAGGGCTTGAAAACAGCCCAGTAACAGAAATTAGAGCAGTAGTGGCCACTACTCCCTGCATTGATGTACTCGAGGGCGCCGACAGCTGAACTGCGCTAGAGCAACATCTAGTTTAAGATGCTCTTCAAAGTGAAAAGCTTCATCCTTTCAAAGGAACTTCTGGAAATTATCCCAGGGACTCAGAAGCCTGTGTTCTACTGGAACCCTGACTCTGGGGTTAGAGATAGAATCCTGGATGGGGACGGACTGGATCTTTCAAAAAGTAATACTGGCAACTAATAAGACATAGGGATTGTTGCCCTGTAGTGATGTGAACATGACTGGGAGAGAGAGAGAGAGAGAGAGAGAGAGAGAGAGAGAGACAGAGACAGAGACAGAGACAGAGACAGAGACAGACAGAGACAGACAGAGACAGAGACAGAGAGACAGAGAGGAGCTTGCACTCAAATTATACTACTACGACTTTGTGAGTTTTCCCAGACCTTGAGTCCTGACTCTGAAGGTGCACTTAAAGAGTCCAGAGACAGAAAAAAGAAAGGACTCAGTAGACGGGGCAGTTACAAGGTGACAGAGTTGAGCCTCCAGGAGAATTGGCAAGATAGCTTTTCAAGAAATCTCATAAATTGAGTACATTTGCCATTTTTTCTTTTCTCTACTTATAAAGCAACTAAGGCAGCAATAGACAGATGTATTCAGTGCTTATCCTTATACACTGGCTGACATAATTAACGCATGGGATGTCACCTAACCAGACATCAGCTTTAAGATAGCTGATATTTTATACTTACAGATAAGAATTTTGCATTCAGGGAGGCTTAATAAGTCTGCCCAAATCATAGAGCTAGTAAACTGTGAGCTTGGAAGAGTTGGTTCACACTCACTGTGTGGCCCTGCACTTTATAGCGACTCCCTTGCTTTACCACCTCCTGGGCCACTGTTCTGTCTAAACCCCACAGTGTTTCCTAAGTGTTTCTCCTTCTTTATGCAGTGTAGTATAAGTTTTGGAGCTTATATCTCACTTAGGAAGTTCATCAGCTTACTCAAATGTATTATACTTTAGATCGACATGCCCCATCTTGCATGGTGGCACACAGCTTTAATTCCCACCCTTGAAAGGCAGAGGCAGGCATATCTCTGGAGTATGAGGTCAGCCTGGTCTACATAGTGAGTTACAGGACAGCCAGGGATATGTAGAGAGACCCCCATCTCAAAAATACCAAACAAAATAAGTAAAGAAATAAACTCAGGCTGTCCCTTTCTTGGGGTATGGATATATGGACTATAAATTCTTTTCTATAATCCACAGTATTTATGAGTAAAGAAACCAAGCCATCCAGTAACCAACAAGAGAGTTAAACTGCACTAAATACGATGAAATTCAATGAGTGATAATGATGGAAGAGACAATGAAGATCCCAAGCAATGATTTAAATGGTGGTCTATGTTACTTATTAACATACGTGTGCATTATTCCAGTTCTAGCAAAGCCATAGACTGAACTAGTTGTCATGCAGTATCCCTGTAATGCAATCACCTGGATTTCTGCACAAAGTACAACAGTCACCCATCATAGCTGAGTGCAAAAGAAAATTGTCACACTGCAGAAAGGAAGAGTGAACCCAGTCAGAAGTCTGAACTGCAGGTGCCTGATGGACGGGCTTTTTTGCTATTAGCCTTGATGCAGGACTCCATCCTCATCTCCTGGATCCACCAGCTTCACTATAAAAACTGTGAGGGCATTTTGCTGATCCTTGCAAAGCCGCTGAAGTATAAGAGTGCAGTGTGTTGAGAAGTTTTACTGGCCAGGCTTTTATCACTCCTGGTAAATCGTACATACATGATCATCGTTGGATAATGCACTGAGCTGTGCTCCAAGAAGAGAAGGAGAATGGGTTTAGAAGTCATTGTCAGAAAGAGAGCTCTGTTCTTCTAAGTAGTCTAGATACATGGGTGTTGAAGAAAGACAAATTCTGTAAGTCCCAGGAGCAACTGGGGAACATTCACGTAGATCAGTAAGTGGTCAAAGTTCACGAGTACATTTCTTTCTATCTTAGCTTTTCTTCATGCAGATAGAGTGAACGTCCTCACACTTTTCTTACACTAGGAGAAAAACATGACATCTAGTTTTACAGCAAAATGTTTTAATTTCCACTAAGTTTATGTATATTTGATAAAACTATTTTTTGATCCAGATAAATCTTGTTTCCTTTCCTTTCTTGAAATTTTCATATTATTTTCTGCTATCTGTGAAAAGCTGTGAATGGAAATGAATTGGAGGTTAAAGCACCTATACGGTGTTTCAGAGGCAAATGAGTCCACATGTCAAGGCCAGATCTACTGAAATACAGATGTATTCAGTGAAATGAAAACATTATTTTCTTTTATATATATATTTCTGAGCATCTGCTTAATATTCATTTCATAGGAGAATTCAGTTTTATACCAAGGTTAGAGCTTTGTTTGATATTCATTTGCCCTGAATTTGGAGTGCATTGGCTGGAGATCTCAAATCAGAAACAGGGACAGGAAAGAGTGCACACATTAGTTTCTGTGCACCTTTCTTGCCCAGGACAGAGTCACCCTCAGTGTACTCTCCCAGCTCTCAGAAGGTGGCCCTCATTGTTGTGAGGCTTCACCATCTCCTCCACCAGGAACACTGGCTCTTGTACATCGACTCCTTCTCCTTCAGCTACTGAGGTAGAGCTCCTAACATCTCAGAGAAGCCCGCCTAGCCTCGGCTACTTGTTGGGTCAGCACTCTTTAAAAATCACTGGCAAGCGGGGCGCTTTGGTGAAGCAGTTTAGCACAACTGAAAGTGAGCCCAGCTTGAAGCTCAGCTCAGGACAGGGAGCGACCCTGATAAAGCCCGGATAAAAAGAAACAATCACAAGGCACAAACGCTTCTACAACTAATCTAGCAAAGATGCTTGCTTAGTCTGGAGTCTGGATTCTTTGCACTGCTGAGCTGGGTGACCAGACACTGCGGCTGGCAGCTGCTCCCAGCACAGTGCCAGGGAACTTCTTATCTTGCTCTCAGGAAAGGACCAAGATTGAAAGGGTTCTCTGTTTACTACCGAGTACTCCATTCATAAAGTTGGGATATCATGACTCGAGGCATCACCAATTGGGAACTACTATCACTTAAGAAATTTGTCCTTCGACATCTGTTTCCCGCATGAAAATATAAGCTTTATCTGAGGAGGTCCTATTTACCCTGTTCACTATTTTATCCCAAGTCCAGAGTTCACTGTCCAAATAAAACAAACATCAGTATGTTGCCCATTCGATACATGTTCATTATTCTTATCCACAATGGTGACTCACCAGAGGAAATGGGGAGATGGAGAGAAGCAGGGAGAACCAGTTACTCGAGCAGGATGAACAGTGAGCCTTCAAGGATACTGGTAGTGCATTGCATCATGACCCACAGCATGCAAGAAAGTCCACAGAAACCAACTCTTTTCCCCTATTGCTCCCTATTTTCTGAAGGTAAATGACTTCTACAACACATACAAACACACCACACACACACACACACACACACACACACACACACACGCTCGCTCACACAAACCCTTTAACCTTAAAAATATCAAAAAGCAGTGCTTGCTCCTTTTTATGGATTTCTGTGGTTTTTTTTTTTTACCAAGTGGTAAGCCAGAAGATTAGACTTTCCCAAATATGTCTGAGTGTTCTCATCACAAACCTCTCAACACTCAGGCTTAGTGAGGGCTTCCACCTACCTGTAAGTATTCCAGATGCCACACAATGGAGTCATCAAGGGAAAACAAGAAGATGTGAAGGTACTATCTTCAGATAAGGACATGAAGGAGGAGCAGAAAGCAGGGCAACCACATTTATTGCACATGGACCAATTGTTGGGGAAGGAACAAGCAAGGCCAGAGCCAGAAACTGTATCTGGAAGGTTTATGATCTGAAGGTAAAGGGGGAGAGCTTTGAGTTTGGAGGTTCTCCTATAGATTCCTATTCTATTCCAAGTATGCCTTCTACAGGCCCCTGGAGAAGAGCTGTAGGATTTGGTCTCAGGGTGGCTCAGGCCTGAGAGAAAAGCTCTGCACACTTACTTTCCTTATTTTGCATCTGCTCAACCATCTGTGGAACTTTTGGGACCAAGAAAAGTAGAACTTTTAGAATTCTTTCCTGAATCCATTTCTGTCCTCACTGGAGGCCTCACTGAGGATTTTTCTCAAGGCGGCAGCTGCGAGGGGTGGCCTCAGGTCATCGTGAGCAATGGAGCCATCCCTCTGAGTGAGACTAAATAAAGCTGTAGAGTCAACAGGGTTGCATTTTTCACAGAAATCCCTGAATATATCTAGGCCACCCCAGGTCAGCAGACCAGTCAACTCTGTGTGATGTGTATTCTCTTACAGTTGGAGCAGAGAACAAAAGACCCCAAGAGAGGGGTCCTTTCTATGATCTGCTTGTGGGCAGACAGCTGTGCTTCTGTTCTGAGTTTCCAACAATTTAGGGTTTATGGAATGACAGATATGACTAACTCTTGGTTAACTATTTATAGAGTAGCAGGTATATTAATTATATGTGTTTAAATTGTCATACAGTATATTCTGACTATATTCTTACACCTCTCAAGTTCAAGTTCTCCCAGTTGCTCTCTTCTCCATACCCATCCAAATTCATATTATCTCTCTCCCTCAAAACAAAGCAAAAACCAAAAAAAAAAAAGCCCAAAACCAAACAAACAAAAAACTCAGCAAGCCAAACATCAGCAACAAAAGCACACAAAAACCATGAAATTAGGTTTGTGTTGGCCAGCTACTCCTGAGCATGGTACCTGCCCTGGAATGTGGTTAATAGATCCAGTGTCACTCCGGTGAAGAAAACTGACCTTCCCCTTCTCAGTTGGGATCAATTGCAAAGGGATGAAGCTTTCTGGTTACCTCCATTTCTCCATGCTGGAATTGACTGGCTTGAACTTTCATATGTCTTTTGCATGTCACAATCTCTATAAGCTCTTCTGTGTATCAGCCATGTTGTCGCCTTGTTAAAAATATTTATGGCTGAGTGCTCCAAGGGCCTCTCACTTTCTGCACATTGTCCCTTTGTGGGTCTCTGTGTTTATCATCACCTTAATCAGAAGCTTCTCAGATGAAAGTTGAGTGATGCACTGACCTATGGACATAGTAAGATATCATTAAAAGTCATTGTTATGCCGGGCGTGGTGGCGCACGCCTTTAATCCCAGCACTCATGAGGCAGAGGCAGGCGTATTTCTGAGTTCGAGGCCAGCCTGGTCTACAGAGTGAGTTCCAGAACAGCCAGAGCTATACAGAGAAACCCTGTCTCAAAAAAAAAAAAAAGTCATTGTTATTTTCCTTTAGTCATTGTTCTGTTCCTTTAGAAGAATAACAGTATTGGGTTTTCCCCTAGGGTCTGTGACCTATCTAATCTCAGGTACTTGGCCGCTTTAGCAGTGTCAAGTGTGAGTTGTATCTCATAGGGTGGGCCTTAAATTCCATTTTAAAAAATGGTTGGTTACACCCATACCACTTGTACCACTATTGCACCAGCATATCTTGCAGGCAGGCACTGTTGTAGCTCACAGAGTTTGTAGCTGTGTGAGATTGATGATTACTTTTCTTCTTGGTATGAGCATCTATAGTTACTAGAAGTGAACCAATGCCATTGGCAACATCCCATAGTATTTAGGGGTTGTCTACGGGATGCCTTTAGATGGGATGTCTGGTACTCAAAAAGACACAAAGAGATGTCACTCATTCCTGGGACTGAGATTTTTACTTGATAGCATATGACGTCATGTTGGGGAGTTGTCTCCATTATTATATAGTGACTTGGTTTAAATTCCTTTTTATATGTATACATTTTAGGAAGCTTCTAGTAGTGTGTTTCCATATGCCTTTTCCAAAGGCCTTTAGTGCTGGTTGTCCCTCCCCAAAGTCCCCCCTTTACCCTGCCCTCTCTTCCACTTCCTTACTTAACCATCCAAGGTTCTACTCTATTCCTTCATGACACTATATTCTATATTCTATTTAATTCTGTGGTTTTGATGCTAAGTTCAGAGAGATTTGAAATAAACTTCCTGAAGAGAGAAGGCATCAGCAGTGCTGTCAGCCAGCAGGAATCCACTGCAGTCTTTCATTCGGGACCCTCAGCAGGAATCCACTGCACAGTCTTTCATTTGGGACCCTCAGTACTCTGGGGCCACTGCAGAGTCTTTCATTTGGGACCCTCACTCTGTACTCTGAGGCCATAGAACCTTGTTTGTGACTCATAGCATTATGTAAAATTCTGTTTTGTGGCTCTTCAGCACTAACTGGCTCATATTATTACAATATTCATCACCATTGCTGTTCACAGATGGGGTCCCCTAAGAATGATACACTTTCAACTTTGAAAGCATCAGCAGATGAGTGATTTGAAGTGACTGAGAACAATAACTTCCTAATTCAATTCTCATATCCTGAACTCTATGATCAGATTTGAAACTTCTATACATGAATCTGGTGATAGAACACGCTAACCTGAGTATGTTACCCAAATAATGAATAGAAATACTAAAAAACTGAATTAGAATTTTCCGAAACATGAGACATTATTTCACAAATTCTTTTTCCCCTTTCTCCTTCCTCTTCCTCTTCTTCTTCTTCTTCTTCTTTTTCTTCTTCTTCTTCTTCTTCTTCTTCTTCTTCTTCTTCTTCTT
>NC_034604.1:28485329-28500060 GCF_900095145.1 Mus pahari | reverse complement strand
CCTCCTCCTCCTCCTCCTCCTCCTCCTTCTTCTTCTTTGTTCTTACCACAAATTCCAGACAGAAACTTCTGCCAGTCTCTACACTTCTGCTCTGCCTCTTGAAGCCAACTCTTTAGTTGGGCGTCACCTAAGTAGAGGTTACTTTATCTTACTTTTTAAAAAACGCTAACTTTTCTTGCGGCTCTTTTGAACTGTGTTGTTAACTTTTAAGGAGGTGCAAATGTGTTGATAGATTTTTCAGGGTGAAATTCTTAAAAAACAGTCTTCACCTTCTGCTGCCTGGTCCTTAAGGATAATTTGAAGGCTTTGGGGATACTTTAAGGACAAAGGCTGCAACTAAGAATCATGGCACAGAGATTTGAAAGGATCTTGGATTCCCTGGGGCTTTATGGAGCCTCCCCTCCATCAGTTATCCACTGCTTGCCTTTGCAATCTCTTTATGTGAGAAAGAAGTAAGAGACAAGTATTATATTTAAGCCATTGCTATTTGGGGTTTTTCTGTTATGTGCAAGTAACATTAATCTCAACTTATACAACATCTATGGTATTGTTAATACCATTGATCCAGAGACACGTGGACTAGTATAAGCAATTTCTGTGGCTGTAGAAATAAACTGATGAAAGGGATGTGATAGTTTTGATTTCAAGAGCAAAAGGAAAAAACACAATCCAAAGAGAAAAACAGAGTTAAGAAACATGTGGGTTTTTTTTTCAAGTGTAAAATTAAGGTCATAATCTGAGAAAAAAAATTCCATTGTGATCTAGTGCTTACAGCTTCTCATCCGTCATTTCCAGCCACCAGCTTGCTATTTCCTGATATACACAAAAGAAAATTGTTTGTAAGCTATACTCGGTCAAGACTAGAGTACTTTGCAAACCAAGTTTGGTTCCTGGGCTTGATTAAAGAAATAAATTATGGCCTGAGTGTATACTCACTGGAATCTAAAAATGATGTTTGTTCAAATAAAAAATTAATTCAGGAAACAAAGCCCTCAAAGTGACTTTTATCATAACCATGTCATCTCTGCCCTTCGAGCTTTCTAATGAGATAAAAAAAAAAAAAAAAAAAAAAAAAAAAAACCTTAAAGTTCATTTTCAGCACTGGTTGTTTGAATGAATAGTCAAGTCATAATGACTTAAGAGAGGAAAAGGCAGAGGCTGCGTTACTCCTGGGAGAGAAGGGAGTAAAGAAGCACATTGTTCTTTAGTGTGCTCTGCTGCTTTACCATGCATGGGCCAGCTTCCCTTTTCTATTTATACAGAGTCAAAACTGAAAATATTACACAGATCAGTGGATCTACTTAAACAAGTGTGTAGAGAGTTGGTACTGTATAGGGAATGTTTGATGACACCTCTTCATAAAACATTAAAAGGCAGAGAATGTATTAATTCCCTTGAGTGCAGTTATCCACAAATGATGTGGTGGTGGTGGTGGTGATGTGGTGATGGTGATGCTGATGGTGATGGTGGCGGTGATAGTGATGGCGGTGGTGGTGTTTGTGGTGGTGGTGGTGATGGTGGAGGTGATGTTGGTGATGATGGTGGTGATGGTGCTGTGTGTGCATCAGTCACAATCCTAGGTGACAGAGCAACTCAGTAACACTTTATAGGCACTCTTCCAAGCTATGCACGAATATTATTAGCTCATTTAATCTTTACAGCTTTCTGAGATTCTATTATAACCATGTTTTAGAACTAGAGAGTAACTAATTTGCTGAAAGCCATTCAGCTACTAAGAGGTGCGTCCTGAATGGTCTGTGACTGTGTTCCGTGATTCTAACTGCTGCACACACTGCTTCTCTCTGGTAATATAAATACAATAAGGAAAGCAAACAGAAATCTCTCACTACAAGGTCTCTGTTCTCTTTTCTACTTGCATAGGCATTAGTATTTGATTGCAACTGTCCTCAGGCAATAATTTTAAAGGGACTGTTAACATTTTTTTTATTTATTTTTATTTTTTTTAAGAATTCTTTTTTTTAAAATTTATTTATTTATTATATGTAAGTACACTGTAGCTGTCTTCAGACACTCCAGAAGAGGGCGTCAGATCTTGTTACGGATGGTTATGAGCCACCATGTGGTTGCTGGGATTTGAACTCCGGACCTTTGGAAGAGCAGTCAGTGCTCTTACCCACTGAGCCATCTCACCAGCCCGACTGTTAACATTTTTACTGCTGCGTACTCACCCCAAACCTTTTACTTAGTGAGATCAGGTGTGAATTGTGCATTAAGAATATTAGGGTCCCTCTCCATCTTCCTTCCACCCTGATTTCATCTCCAAAAGCCTGAAAATAAGTATCATTATTCTGGAAATATTACATCCACTTGAAATGTCACTACACAGACATGCCAAATAGATTCATCTGTTCTTTGTAATGTGTTCTGCACGCATTACACACTACTAACTCAAGGAAATTGACATTTTCTTCAGAGCGAAAAAAACTTTCACTTCTGGTGCTTTCAAATAATTATTCTTATTTGTTATTTTTATGAACGATTAAAACCTGAGCTAGGTCATTCACATATATAATGTGGTTGGGGATCTTGGTGTTTTTGTGGGACTCCTAACAGTGGGAGTGGGGTGTTTCTGACTCCTTTTCCTACTCTTGGGCCCTTTGCCCTCGTGCTGAGTTGCCTCAACCAGTCTTGATATGAGGGTTTGTGCCTTGTCCTTATTGTAACTAGTAGGACGGCTCTTTTCTGAAGGGTAACAGAAGTAGATGTGGAAGAGAGGGGAGGAGTAGGGAGGGAACTGGGAGGAATGAGGGGAGGACTTCAGTCAGGAAGTAATGTATGAGAGAAAAATAAAAACAAAACACACAGACAAAAGTCTCTATCATATTCCTTGGTGAAGCAGTAACATGTTTTTGCTTACTTTTATATGGGAATAGTAATCAGTTAAGTCTGATGAGCTACCTGGAAACCAGGCTTGAGAATGGGCATTAAACATTCTTTATAAACATGCTACATTGTATCTTAATCTCACATTCTTTATAAACATGCTACATTGTATCTTAATCTCACATTCTTTATAAACATGCTACATTGTATCTTAATCTCTGTTGCCGTCTAGAGCTTTCTGTGATGTAGATTCTCTTCATATTTTTATTCTCTCTTATCTTGGAAGCTTGAGTTATCTAAGTTCCCACAATTTCTTGGCAGAGTAGGGGACTCATAGCCCAGGGGGAGGGTCTAGGGTTTTGTGGCTCCTTTATTGTACTGTTACTTCTGGGTAGGCTGGGGCAGATAGAGAAAGCTCCTTTTAAATATGCAAGTTATACTTAGAGTGGCACAAGGGATGGAAAATGCCATGTTTTCCAGCTTTGGGAATCTTACTTTTCAGGAATTAGAGTAAGCATTAACTCTCATTTCGTTCCCCAAGGGCTACTGTGGCTTCTAACGCCTGTCCCTTTTCTAATGTGCACACCCACCTTCCTCTTCTCCTGCAGAGAGTGAAGCAATGGTGTTCTAGTGTTCAGGGCTCACAGTGACTCTTTCACAGGCTCAGCTTTCTGTTCCTTAGGCCGATGATTGATGACCACAGCCTTGGCTGTGTTGTTGGATTATTTTGACACTGCCCAGAATGGTATGCTTCTCTGTTCATCTAAACCTCAACAACTCCATCATTATTTAATGTAAGTCTAAGGCTATGCTCAGGTCATGGCCAAAGCGATGGCAGCCAATCCGTCTTAGATGTGAGAGCAGTTTTAAAGCTGTAAGCACCGTTTCGATGAAGGGCTACACTAACTCTACCTCCTGGATTTGCCTTGCCTTCCTGATTGAAGCTTCAGGTAGCTGGCAACTGGGGTGGAGAAGCTGCAGGGTGAGAAATGAGGTGAGTAACAACCCTAACTATTCTGAGAGGCAGGTGGGAAGAGTCTCAAAAGACCTTGAAAATCATATCAGAGGGAAGTGTCCTGATGTGGACAACGGCACAGTCATTAAGCTAGGTCCTCAGCCACCCTAGCCTTCGCTCTCCCCATGCTCATTGGATTCTGTCTTGTTTCAGCTCTCACACACTCAGCCATTAGGGTGGTGTGATGGCTCTTCTTGGTTGTCAACTTGACTATATCTAGAATTAACTAAAACCCCCAAATGGGGCACACCTGTGAAGGAGTCTTACTTAACTGGCAACGGAAAGATCCACTTTTAATCTGGATATCTAAGGTGGGAATACACACCTTTAATTTGTATTTTTAAGGTAGGTTTACTCTAGGCCACACCTTCTGCTAGAAACCTATATAAGGCCATGGGAGAAGGAAGCTGGCTCTCCTTGTCTGCTTGCTCTCACCCTTGCTGGCAAGTCCATTCCTTCTCTGGCATTAGAGCCCACTTCTTCCGGGTTCTGGTGTATACAGAAGAGCAGCTGACATATCCAGCCTCACTGATTGAACTACTAGATTCTTGGACCTTCTGTTTATGGGCAGCCATTGTTGGATTCATTGGACCATAGCCTGTAAGCTATTCTAATAAATCATACGCATGCACACACATACACACACACACACACACACACACAAACACACACACAGACACACAGACACACACGCAGAGAGAGAGACAGAGACAGACAGAGACAGAGACAGAGAGAGACAGAGACAGAGAGAAGGAGTCAGAGAGAGAGACAGAGAGAGAGACAGAGAGGGAGTCAGAGAGAGAGAGACAGACAGACAGACAGACAGACAGACAGACAGTCATTCTATAAGCTCTGTTACTTTAGAGAACCTTGGCAGTACAGGTGACAAGGATAGCTTCCTGTCCATGTCTGACAAACTTCCCTGACATGGCCTTTTAAAATCACTGGGGAGAGAGGCCCCTTGGTCTTGCAAACTTTATATGACCTGGCACAGGGGAAGGCCAGGGCCAAGAAGTGGGAGTGAGTGGGTAGGGGAGCAGGGGCAGGGGGAGGGTCTAGGGAACTTTTGGGATAGCATTTGAAATGTAACTAAAGAAAATATCTAATAAAAACATTTGTCTGGTTTATCTTTAAGTTTAGCAGAAACATTCTTCTGACCTACAGTGCTCCTAGAATGGCTTCTGTCTGGGAGTGCAGGCAGGAGACCAGGGCTACCATATCCCAAACAACCAAACACGGAGAAACATCGTGGTAGGCATCTGTCTGTAACCTGCATTCACCCAGGTTTGTCATCAACTCCAGGCTTTTTCCTAACACATTCTCTGTAAATTTAGTTACTGTCTGCTAAAGATCACTTAAAAATACAATGTTACATGCTTCCACTGATTTTCCTGAGCCCCAGGAAACTTGTCTAAGTAGCATGTTTTGGGGGCTTACAGAAAGAAATCTAACGTTGAGAAGTGTTTTTTCTGCAGAGCGAGTTAAGTGTAAACCCAGAGCATGTTAAACGGACTGAGTACTCAGTCTTCACTCTCCCAGCTCTCTCCAATGCCCAGAAATTCTGAGGTAAACACACAGCTTAGTGTTGATTTGGGGAAAATGGCACCATGCAGAAGAAGGTGACAACTGCAGGGAAAGGGGAGAAAAAGTTAACTTGGTTAGAAAAGCCTCACGTGGCATGCTCATAGTGAGACCTGCTGAAACTAAATGTCAGTGAGAAGAGGCACGTCACACCTCTCAGAAAAACTAGGAATTCTCCTCCCTGCACACCTGCTCAGCTTTCCGAATGTCTACACACTTCTAAGCAGTTCCCCTGTGCCTGGAGCTGGTCGCCCTGTAGACAGGTCGGCAGTGAGTCTGCGTGGGAAAGACCAGGCTTGGTAGTGACTTGGGAACGAGAGCTGAAGTGTCCTTTCAAAATGCCATGCTACTTTGGCAATTATTTCTCAAGTCAGGAGCCTTGGGACAAATAAATGTGAACCATTTAAACAACACAGCCATAAGATACGGGCATCACAGCTACAACCTTGCCGGGGCCATGCCACATCCATGGGTCAAGGTAGCAAGGTCCTTTGTCTCCCCGCCCCCCATGTGGCTTTGCCGCAGGAAAGATTACCCAAGTTCTTCGTATCTAGAGTCAGTAGAAAAGTTCAGAGAAAGGCAGTGAGCTCCCACGTCGCTTATTGACCTTACTTAAGCATTTCATACCAACATGTTTGGCAAGTTTTGGAGCTATTGTGTAAGTAGGGTTACCCAGAAGTGGTTGCCAACATTCTGAGAATATTTCATGATCCAGGGTTTAGCCAATTCAGTGTGAATGACATTGCCCCTAGCACATTCTTTTTAATAAAAAGATTTCATCTCTGAAATAGACCTTGTATAATTATCCCTTTTGTAAAGGGAGTCTTGCTTGACAGACCAAGGAGTGCATGTCAATACAGAGACCCATTTCTCAGCCTCCAGTCATGTCTTCCCCTTCCCACAGGCTGACACCCTTGATAAAAGGGTGGAGAATGTGGGCTAATGATGGAGCATTCTTTGCTCACAAAGGGGAGGCTGCACAATCTACTACCTGTGGCCTTCATGGGTTGAAGAATAAGTATTTGGTATCCAAGTCTTTTGGGAAAACCCCAAACCTAGCCAAGAACCCTTGGCAAAGCACATGGCCGAGTGCCTGAGTCTTGGCTGCCTGGCAGCTAAGGACATTTGATTCTTTGCAAAGACAATGATTAAGATTCCACTCAGCCGTTGTGTCCTCCAGACAGACAGACAGACAGACAGACAGACAGATATTTTGCTCTGTTTATTTAGCTGGGATGGGATGCATGCACGCAGTGGCACACATGCAGAGGTCAGAGGGTAAGTCACAGGAGCTGGGTGGCTGGGGGTCTTGCTCTACAGGAGGGTTTTGGCAGCTGAACTCAGGATGGTGGTCCTTGCATACGTGTCTTTAGCCTCTGAGCCATCTCATCAGCCCTCCTGGTTGTGTTTTATTGAGGCTCTGGGATCTATGAATTATACATTTCAATGAATTTTTAAAATGTCATTAGTTATGACTTCAAGTGTTCTCTCTATTCCTGTCCCTCTCTGATTCTGTCTCTGTATCTGCTTTTCTTTCCCTGTCTCTTTGTCTGTGTCTCTATCTCTGTTTGTCTCTTTCTATCTCCCTCCCTGTCTTTATCTATCTATGTTTGTCTCTGTCTCTGTCTCTCTTCCTCTCTCTCTCTCTCTCTCTCTCTCTCTCTCTCTCTCTCTCTCTCTCTCTCTCAGATCTTACTGTCTGGCCTGGAACTCACCATGTAGATCAGGCTAGCCTCAAACTTGCAAAGATCCCCACATGCTAGGGTAACAGATTAACAATGTGTCACCCACTATGTCCAGCCCATCCTTATGCTATTCAAGCATTCTGTCCACAATTCTCTTTTGCTATTTCAGCTTGTCCTTCACTTAGTGATGATCTCATCATTTCTTTTGAGTCTTTTCCTGTTTCATTTTAATGTTTACTATATCATCAAGTTCATTAGTCTTTTATTCTCCAGTCTTTAACTCTTTCTAGTATACTTTACATCCAAGACTCAACTCTAAAAGCATAGCTTTTAATCTTCAGGTTCTTATTTTTACATAGCCTGAGCTTCTTTCAGCATGCTTGCATTTCTTCCAGTCTGTTGAGCATAGGGCTGGTGTTCTATGAACATTTTCTGTTGTTGATTGCTAACTTCAACGCCTATGTCATCGCTGGGCTAGTCAACCTACTTACCTTACAGGCAGACTCTTTAAGGAAACATATTTACCTTGAAATAATGGAGGAGTACTGAAAGGTAGAATATGCTGGTTATGGAAATAATGGGCAATCCAGAAAGGACAGGTCAAAGGGAAACTCTTAGGCAAAATGTGAAGGATTACATAAGCTATTTTGAAACAGAATCCTTGGCCACATGATTAATAGCAAGTTTGTTCAAGGATCAATAAGAGGCATGACACGAGCCCAAGGCTGAGTAGGCGGTTATTGGATGGGTGTACTTGAGGATGCACTTTTGTGTAACATTGTAATTTATAGCAGTTTTTAAATGACTGTTTTTATTATCATCCTGATGAACATGATATTCCTTCTTTCACAATCTCTCAGATAGCTCGATTTTATTTCTTTTATTAAAGCTTGACAAACACAACTCCATTTTTATCCTGACAACTTTCACCACTTAAACTGACTCACTTCTTCCTCCATGGAGGGTTCCTGCCTTTCATGATGCCTTGTTCATATGGACTGGATGACCAACCTTGTCAGTCCAGTGTAGTTGGAGGAAACTTGTGTCTTCCAAAATTTTTTTAAAAATCATCTTTAATATGGGATGTAACTATCTTGTTAGAAAAGAGTCTGAGAGTCTGATCATTTCCGGTTTTGTCGTTAAGCTTTTAGATAGGAATAAAATCATGGCCCTCTCCTGAGATGACACTGTTATTTGCTTTCTATCTGATGTCCCACGTATTACAATTTCCGTTTTAGCCAGAAAAATGACACTGTTTCCAGCCCTTTATAGGTTCCATATACCATTAACTCTAATCCTTCCAGATGTCCTTCCCCTAGCCTCTGGTAAATTTCATGCATTGAAAATTGGAAAATTAATTAATCAGTTATTTAAGGTGACTCAGAAATTTTCTAGTTTCCTCCCCTGGTCCTCCATTTCTTCCTAACGCTTCACTTAATTCTTGCTTCACAGACTACCCTAGTCATCAGGTTCCAAATCATTAGATATGAGCTTTATCTCAGCCCTTCCTCTAGGCATCAGTTTGTGCCCCTGAACAAGTTAAGATTCATTAGAGAAACATTATTATATTTGATATAAACATAATTAGATATATATTTGAAATAGGATTTATTAGATTGGCTTATGCAATATGGGCTGAGGCATTCCATAATAGCAGTCTATACTCCAGACTGGCTCAGAACCTAGAAGCTGTTCAATTCGCAATGCTGGGAGCCTAAGCAATTCTGTTCTGGCACCGAGGGGTTGGAGGGCTCCTGCAGAGCTAATGGCATTGGCTCATGCTGGGAGGCCACAGGAGCTGAACTCTAGTGATTCTAGTGAAGGGTGGTGGCAGCAGTAGCAGCAGCAGAGCAGATGCATTTACCAGCACAGAGCAAAAAGCGAGCAGTCGAAGCAGCTTTACTCTCTCCTCAGATCTCTTTTTATTAGGGTCAGGATTAGAAAGAATTGCCAACCTCAGAGAGAGCCTTCTCCACTCGCCTAACTTTTCTTCGAAAAACGCTCATAGATTAACTCAGAGTCATGTTCCTAAGTTGCTTCCAGATCCTAACAAGTTACCAATCAAGACTAAGCATCATACGTTCACCCTTTGTCAGCGTCACACCTAATCGTGTCTCTTTATATCATGCTTAATTTTCAAATAAAAACAACAACAAGGTCGTTTTGTCCAATGGTATAATATGCTATCCCATAATGCTATCCCATGCACAATTGAAAATGCACAATTCTTTCCTCAAAAATAAATGACAAGGTTCCTTGAGGGGTCTTTAGCCCTTTGGTATCCCATAACTTAAATACGATTATACAGATTACAGTACTCACCTATTGCTGCTATTGGATTAATGTTATGTACATGGTAAAGAAATAAAGGAAAGAAGTCCAGTCTATCCACTTTTGTGCATGTATATGCAAACATATTTTTAACAAAGGAGAACAGAAAGACTTCTGGCAATTACAGTCCTTATTCTGTAATCAGTCAGATGGCCTTCACTCGGATTCCTACATTAATTCACATTCCCTCTACCCTTGGTGAACACCATAGGATGTGTTGGATCTTTGCCTGGCAGGGTGACCTACACCTTGATTACTGAAGAGTGTGATCTATTTATCATCTTGATGGATTAGGTTCTGTAGTTTCTCATTAACTTTAATCACAGGATGGGTTAACACCGAGAGATGCCATAAAGGATCTCCTGCTTACAAACACACACACACACACACACACACACACTTCCTTACCTACTTTGTGGAGAAATAGCCTAATTTCCTCCTGGTAGTCCAGACCTCCCCCACCCCAGCACAAACTAACTCCTTTATCACCCTGTTGATTCATGGACATTGAAAGCCCAAAATGGCCAAAAGGAAGTCTTAGATTCCAGTTCAATCGAAAGTTTATTTTGTCTCTTGGCAGAAGCACTCTCTTCTGGAACCAAAACCTCTGGGTTACAAGATTATAGGTTTGAGGAAACAAAAAGCAAAAATGTGTTAGCGGTCACTAGGGGTAATGGTGAATGGTATTATTAACTATTCCACCTCTTTGTGTGTGGGCCCACAAACCATGGTAATTGTAGAACAGAACCAGATATTTGATATGGATTCAGAGCACGTATCACTTTCTAGAGAACACTGCCCCGACTGTCTAGGTTACTGCCACCTTGTTGGCACAGGAATTCACATTTGCAAGAATTACCATTCTATCATGCCAACTGTGTCATGGTAAGAGGGAACATCATAAGACTGGTGACTCAGATGAACATGAGATCTCTGCGGCACTTCTTTGGTTGCCAGGAAAGTTCCTAAATCAGAAACAATGCTGTGTTCCAATGCACAGCAATGGGAATGACATTGTGCACATCCACGAGAGGTAGTTTTGGCAGAAGCATTACATGCAGGAAAGGCAAATCCTAACGAGAACAGGTATCTATCCCAAGAACAAAAGCACTGCCATTTTCACCCTGGAAGTGGTCCAATATAGTCAACCTTCCACTAAGTCACTGGCTGGTCATCTCAGGGAATGCTGCCATATTGGAAAATTCTGTGCTGTTCTCATGTGCTGGAGGTCTCAGCACTCAATAGCATCGGCCTTGGCAATCTTTTCTTGAGCAGTGGGATGGACAATCATAGAACCTTTTATTTGTTTTTGTTCTCAGTGACCATTGTGTGTCATGGTTTGACGGTCAATGTCTTTTAGAGCTAGCCTTTAAATAAAGTTTGCACACTTTATTAAGCCATTTTAATCAGGAGAATAAGTCCATGCCATTAATTTATTTTGGTCAGAAATATAGGACTATAAGTCTTTCTTCCTTTGGCTTTGTAGGAGGCTTTGCTGGGACACAGTACATCAGAAGACTGGTGAAAAGCTACGTGGGATAGCCGAGGAAGAGGAGAGTAAGACAGTGGTGCCAGACAGGAAAGGACTGGAGTGGGTTAGGGATTTTACTCTGCTTACCAGAACAAAACTGAAATGTTCTTCCTTTTCACTGTCTCCAAGCAGGGGACTCTGGCCCTCCCTCTGCTGCACTTATATGTCACTCTTCCATGACAGAAGGAACAGATAATTTTGCTGCAAGCCTACTGTGTACAAAGCACATCAGCAAACATTTTTCTTTTGTTTTCCAAATTCTAATCAGGAATGTGTTCAGATGAAGTTTCAGAGATCCTGGATGGAGATCTTGGTTGATGTATGGAGTTAGCAAGAAACATCCAGGAATATAGAAGCCAATTTTGATTGACTCCAAAGTTCCGACATCTTTAATTGTATATTATGTATATTCAGTGTATGATGCTCCACATCCCTTCCTTTTACTATGTAAGTGACGCTCATCACAAACTAACCAAAACTATAGCAGCCCGAAGCAAATGTGTGGAAGTCCCATTCGCCCACACCCAATTCTCAATGCCTCTCAACTCTAATCATTTCTAGAAATGTGTGTGTCTTTCTTGTGGTTTTAAAACACTTTCATTTCCCTTTTAAATTATTTTTCAGAGTTAGCATAAGAAGTTATGGATTTTGTTGTGGTGTGTTCAGACGTACTTTGTTGTTATGCCTCCTCACGCACCCACAGCACTCCCTAATCTATATGCTACCTTCTTGTTATTCCCTTTCTGTCCTACTTAGGGTTTTGTTGCTGTGAATAGACACCATGACCATGGCAAATTGTATAAAGGACAATATTTAACTGGGGCTGGCTTACAGTCTAGAGGTTTAGTCCTTTATGTCATGGTGGGAAGCATGATAGTGTGCAACCAGTCATGGTGCTGGAGAAGGAATTAAGAATTCTAGTCAGGATTGGCAGGTAGCAGGAACAGAGAAGCACTAGGCCTGAAACCTCAAAGCCCCGCCCCCAGTGACACAGTTCCTCCAACAAGGCCACATCTGCTAACAGTGCCATTTCCTATGGGGGGCATTTTCATTGGCCCCCACAATCACCACAATTCACCACAAGTTCTATCCCTTAACAGTCCCAGTCTGCTTACAAATCACATGAATCCATTGACCACCTCTCACCCATCCTAGTCTAGAGAGAGAAAGGGAGAGAGAGAGGTTTAAATCTAAGTTTCTCACATGAGAGAGAAAATGGGGCATTTGTCTTTCCAAGTCTGGTTTATTTTACCTAACAATGATTTACAGTTTCGTCTATTTTCCTTCAAATGATATGCTTTCAACTTTATTATGACAGGATAAAAAGATTAAAATTCCATTGTGTGATGGAAACGTACCATGTTTTCCTTTTTTTATTCATTGGGTAGCAGGCATCTGAGCTGGTCCCCTTTTCTGGCTCTTGTGAACAGTGTAGCAATAAACAGGGTTATGCAAGTAGTTTTGGGATGTACCCAAGTCTGCTGTGGCTGCGTCAGAAGGTAGTCCTACTTTTATTCTGGGGAGGGGACCTTCGTTCTCTTCTTCATAAAGAACGCACAGAGTTACATTCCCACCAGTGGCAAATGCAGGTATCTTTCTCCTCACATCCTCTCCTGCACTCAATGTTTTGTGTTTCCTTGATACTGGCCATTCTGGAGGCAAGATGGACTCTCAGTACAGCTGTATTTGTATTTCCTTGACGGCTAAAGATACCGATCATCTCTTCATACATCTACTGGCCATTTGAATATCTTCTATTGAGAATTGATTGTTCTGCTAATTAGCCATGTATTGATTTGAAGATCTGCTCATGTTTGGTGTTTAGTGTTGTCAGTCTTGTTTTATTCTGGATGAAAAGCTCCTGAGCTGACTAACGTTTTGTCAACCTGAGATAAGTTAAAGTCATTTGTGGAGGGAAAACCTCAACTGAGAAAATGCCCTAACCATATTGGCCTGTGAGCAAGCCTGTGGGGTATTTTCTTGATCAATGATTGACATGGGGAAACAGTACCACGGTAGGTGGCGCCTCTCCTGGGCCCTTGGCCCTGAGCTGTATAAGAGAGTAGGCAGAGCAGCTATGATGAGCAAGCCAATAAGCAGCACACCTCCAATGCCTCTTCATCAGTCTCTGCCTCTAGGTTCCTGCCTTGAGTTCTTGCCCTGACTTCTCTGCTAGTGGACTGCAGGCTGGAAGATGAAACAAACCCCTTAGCTTTGGCTTTGGTTGCTTCTGGTCATGGTGTTTTATCACAGTAGGAACCCTAACTGAGGCACCCTTTGTATGATGTATAGGTTTCTAATAATTCCATCTGTTTTCTCTTCACAGCTGTGATTGTTTCCTTTGTTGTCTCAAAGGTCTTTGATTTTATAATCCTATTTATTAAATTTTAAGGTCATTCCCTTGGCTATTGAAATCCTTGCTTATGTCGATACCTTGAAATATTTTACTTATATTTCCCTGTAATAATTCCAGTCACCAGTTTTGTATTAAGGTCACTGTTGAACTTTAAAGCTGATTTTTGTAAAGAGTGAGAGATGTGGATCTAGTTTCAACTTGCCTCCAAATGCCATGACTTCATTTTTTTCTAAGAGAATTCATAAAATTCCATTGTATAGTGGAAAGGAACCACATTCTCTTTTTTATTCTTCTGCTGCTGAACATTTAAGCTGGTTTCCTTTCCCAGTTCGAGTAAATAGGGCAGCAGTAAATATGGCTGTGAAATATTTCTGCAGCACGTTGACAAAGAACTTCTTGGTTAAACACGTTTGCTAGCACCAGTTGTTTAAGATATCTTTTTCTCCAGTGTATGCCGATGGTACCTTTGTTGAAAAGTGGATGTACTCATGGGTTTATTTCTGGGTCCTCTCTTCTAGGAGCATATTGTTTTAGTTGTAATGCCCCTGTAGTATAACTTGAGATCAGGCATTGGGGTATCAACAGCATTATTTGTTCTGCTTAGGGTTGCTTTGGGTACTCAGTGTCATTTTGCTACTGCTTGTTACATTTCTGAGACTATCACTAGGATTTTAGAGGAAATTGCATTACATCTGCAGATGGCGTTCAGTAACACAGACATTTTCACAATATTAGTCCTGATTATTCATGAGCATTGCTAATCATTTTATTTTCTAGAGCCTTCAATTTCTTTCTCCACCATCTTACATTTTTCATTGAAGATATCTTTCAAATTTTTTATTGTGTTTATTTCTATGTTTTTAAGCATCTATTTTGATGGACCATTTTTTTCTCATTTATTTCTCAGCAAGTTTGTATTAACACATAGAGAGGACTATGCTTTGAGTGTAGGCTTTACATCCTACTATTTGCTGAATGTGTATATTAGATCTCAGAGGTCTCTTTATTTATTTTCATATGTATAAGTATTTGTGTCTGTGTACCATGTGTATGCACTGCCCACAGAGGCCAGAAGAGGGATCCGATCCCCTGGAACTGGTGGTTGTGAGCTACCTCCTAAGTTTTAGGAATCAAACCTGGATCTCTGGAATCTGGAATCGCCTCCAGTGCTCGTATCCACTGAGCCATCTCTCTAGTCCATCTAAGGGATGTTCTGTTGGGTCTTTGTGGTCTTTTAACTATAGGTTCATGTCATCTACAGATAGAAATATTCTCACTTCTTCCTTTCCTTTTGTATGCTTTTACTTTTTCTTTTACTTTTTCTTTGTTTTTTTTTTTTTTTTTTTTTTTTTTTTTTTTTTTTTTTTTTTTTTTTTTTTTTTTTTTTT
>NC_034604.1:28452252-28485299 GCF_900095145.1 Mus pahari | reverse complement strand
TTTTTTTGGTTGTTTTGTTTTTGTTTTTGTTTTTTGAGACAGGGTTTCTCTATATAGCCCTGGCTGTCCTGGAACTCACTTTGTAGACGAGGCTGGCCTAGAACTCAGAAATCTGCCTGTCTCTGCCTCCTAAGTGCTGGAATTAAAGGCATGTGCCACCACTGCTCGGCTACTTTTTCTTATATATTGTTACTCTAGCCAATGTTTCAACTGGTATATTAAATGTGGAGAAAGAGGGCATCCTGTGTGACTCTTGAATTTAGAGGAAGTATTTTCAATTTCCTCCATTTAATACAATATTGGTAATGGGTTTTTGAGTATAGTTTGTTTTAGATTATTGTATATTCTTCATATCCCTAGTTTCTTCAGAACTTTCATCATGAAGAGATGTTGTATTTTATCAAAGGCCTCTTCTGCAGGTGGAAATGTTCATGTTCTTTCTGCATTCAGTCCCTTATATGTGTGTTTTGATTGCATTTGCTGAGCTTCGTATATTGAAGGACCCTTAAATCTAGGAATAAAGCCAACCTGCTTATCCATGTATATAACCTTAATGTACTCCTGAATTTTCATGAGTATTTTAAGGCAAATATTTAAATCTTCATTCATCAGGGAAATGGATCTACAGCTTTGGGAGTTTTTCCTATCAGCCTATGCTATCAGGGAAATTCTGGCTTCGCAAATTGACAGTAGTTTCCTTTCTATTTTATAGAACAGTTTGTGTGACATTAGTGTAAGCTCCTGCTATGGATCTGTCTATGGTGTTCGGATCTTCTTTTGATCTTGGTAGGTCACATGTGTTTAGGAATTTGTCTATTTCTAGATTTCCAAAGAAATAGAACATGAGTTTCCAAGACATTTCCTGATGATTCTCTGGATCTGTTGTTACTCGTCCCCCTTTCGTCTCTAATCTTATTAATTTGAGTTTTGTTTTGATTTCAATTACATTAGTTTGGGTGTGGGAGCTTTTTTATCTTTTCAAAGTACCAAGTCTTTGATTCTGTGCATCCTTTCTTTTGGTCTCCATTCATTAATTTGGGCCCCAAATCTTTATTTCTTGCTCTATAATCACCACTGTAAAATAACCTCCTAGAATTACCTTTGCAGCATCCTGGAGTGCCACAGTCATGACCCCACTTGGGTGAAATTAAGCAAAACAGACAGACACAGGTGATACACGTAATTCCCTCTGTGATGGCGATAAGCCAGTAGCCTGGATTCCCAGCACAGGAACTAGGAGACAGGCCCACCCCACCCCTGCCAGTCTCAGTGAGGGTCTCTGGAGGGGGTCTGTCTTGGACTGCCATCATCTAAATGAGGAAGCTTCAGTCTATCCTTTCTGCACACTGTGAACAACCACAGGTGGAGTATGGGAAGGCTTTCCCATTCAAATGGGTCTGAGGCACTGAAATCTCTGCTGTGGCAGAGCTCCTGTCAACAGTGCACACTCAATCAAGACTCCATCCCCTTTCACACCAGAGGGTTCTGGTGGGTTTACATCTGACCCAGGTTCATTTTAAAGGTATTCCTTCACTATCTTCTTCTAGCTAGTACTCTAGGCAAGTTCAGTCCTCGAACAACTTGGCTGAAGCCACTGAGACGAGGAAATGAACTCTCAGCAAGCTGTGTGGCAGAGTGGAAGGTGAGACAGTACAGAAAGAATCCCTAGGAGAATCGCAATTAATTACACTACACAGAAAATTGACCACGCCTACACACTAGTAACCTGCTATGGGCTGTACTTCCTTGGAATAAAATAGTGTTCTCTAGGTTGTTATGGAAAGTGTAGTAGCTTGAATGTGTATGGCCCAGGAAGTGGCACTATTAGGAGGTATGGCCTTGTTGGAGGAAGTGTGTCACTGTGGGGGGGGGGGGTTTTAAGACCCTCCTCCTAGCTGCCTGGAAGCCAGTCTTATGGCTGCCTTCCTATCAAGATGCAAGATGCAGAACTCTCCATTCCTTCTCTATTACCAAGTCTGCCTGTGTGCTTCCATGCTTCTGGCCTTGATGATAGTGGACTGAGCCTCTGAAGTGTGCCAGCCCCAAGTAAATGTTGTCCTTTATAAGAGTTGGTCCTGGTGTCTCTTCACAGCAATGGAAGCCCTAACCAAGACAGAGAGCAAGCCTCATAGCCTCTCTGGAGAATGGGCGTACCCATAAGAGGTCAGAAAAGTTGCAAGGGGCCCCAAGGTGGGGCGGGGCTCTCAGAACTGTCAAGATAGAACGCAGTGGTGATAGAGTTAAAGGAAAATAATGGAACCAGACAAGTTAAATTAAAGTTGGGGATGGGAGTGCAGACAGGAGAATACAGGGACGGAATGAATAACAGTAGAGACTGTTGAGAAATGTTCCAGCCATCCTGCGAGATGGGAGGTTCTGCCACTGGGTGGTTTGCTAGAAGGCAGAGCTGGGACAGGGGTGTGGTCACAGGTCTGGGCTCAGAAGGCCACATTCTTTCTACTGCAAGTTAGCTCACTCCCCAGACAAGTCATTGACTTAGAAAGTTGGGTCATCTCTCCCAGCATGCCAAGCTCCAAGCAAACTACTTCTCAAGCAGGACACACTGGTTACGTTCTAAACTAAGCTGGAGAGCAGACCCATCCCATTCTACAAGGGCGTACGAGTAATTAAAGAGACCTCCCCTCCCCCACACAACAGGAGTGACTCTCCACAGCCCTGCAAGGAATCCTGGAAAAGAGTCCTGCCTTAAGCCAGGCACAGTTCTAGCCTCTTTGTTCCTCCCCCTCCCCCGAGGAAGCCATCCAACTAGATACTTTGAAGACATAACAAATCTCACCATTTAAATACCCCATTGTCCTTGTTGCATGACTCTTCTCTCACCTTCATCTTCAGTATTCAGGCTAACACTTTCCAAGAGCTTCTCACTTGCAAATTTCTTTTAGTTGCTTTCTCTTAAGCTTCCACGTAGAGTCAGGGCCCTGTCTCGGGTTCCATGAGAGTCCAGGCCTAGATACAATCTGTTTCTACCTCATCCTTCCCTAGCTGACGACTAGGTGGCTCTTTCTCACTTATTTCCATTCTTTATTCACTTACACAGCAAAGATTTATTGGATCATATTATGTGCTGAGCAATGATTGGGGCCTGAGTATAAGTTACAAAAAAAAAAAAAAAAAGTCTTCTTGTGGCCATTTTCATCTTTGACTTTTATTGAGGAAGACACAGAATAAGCAAGTTCACAGTTCATCGGATGGTGACAGGGGGATTATGGGAAGAGGAATATTACTTTTTAATGGATGGTGAGGGAAAGCCCTTCTGGGAAGATGATGTTTTAACAGACTTGAAAGAAATGGATGAATGAGAATGTAAACTGGCCACAAACCTCTTAAGAGCAGTCTGTTTTCTCTATGAGGTCTGTGAAGAGAGAGCCTTACAGTGCCAGAGACCCAGGATGCTGGCTTGGTGTGTTCAGGAAGCAGACAGCATTGATGCCTAGGGAGCTTTAGTGTCTGAGGTGGGGGGGGGGGTTTAGGGGGGGCAGGCTGCTGAAGGGGTGAAGTTAATGGAGTAGGGACTTGCAGGTTTTGTGAGGACCTTGTTCTGAGTGAGAGTCCCAGCCACTGGAGGCTTGGATGAAGGTGTAGTTACAGTCATACAGTCAGTGCTCTAGCTGCCTTATTGAGAGTTGTGGGCAGTGGTGAGCTGAGAGCAGGTACTAGGGAGCCATTACAACCATCCTGGTTACTGTGGATGAACACTTAATGGTAGAAAAGCAGGTCAGGTAGCATTTTCTGTTGGGTTAAATATGAGATACGAAGAAAAGGCAGGACTATCCCGTTATTCAGATACGGAAGACTGGGGAAGTAGAGTTGAGTAGTTGAGAGGAATTTTATTTTATTTTGGACACAGAGTCTATTTTGAAGAATTGAAGGATTTGAACTGTTTTTGGTTTTGGTTTTCTTTTCTTTTTTTTCTTTCCTTTTTCCCTTCTTTCTTTTTCTCTCTCTCTTTCTTTCTTTCTTTCTTTCTTTCTTTTTTCTTTCTTTTTGTACATGACAACATCTGTTGGGTACTGGATATGTGATTATAGCATTTCAAGGAGCTGAACATCCTGAAATATTGCTGGCACTAACGGGGACTGGGTGAGTTCAGCAATGGGGTAAGCCTCCTGCACGGTGAGTAGCGATGCTGAGAAGTGCCCACTGCCTCTAAAGAAGAAGCCTTTGTTCTGCAGGCCACTTCCTCACACTGGTCTACACTGCTGACCTTGCTGGGTTAAATACAATCTTGGGGACTTTGAACTATCATCAGCAGCAGCAGCAGCAGCAGCAGCAGCAATATCACTTTCCCTGGATCTTCACTGAGCTCGGAACTTCTTTTTAAATAATAAGCCTTAAATGATATCCTACAAATACCAGCTCAAATCTCGCTTTTGTGGGATTTAATTTTTTGAAAACTAATAAAGTATTAGGTAACAAAGATATAGCAATAACAAAACTATTTTTTCTTTTTTTGGAAAGCCCATTCTGTCTTGTTAATTAGGCTTTCTTTACTACCAACCCATAGTCAAAATGTCTGACCCAGAATTGTTCCTGTCTAAAAGAACTGCAGGGACAAAAATGGAGAAGAGACTGACTGAAGGAAAGGAGGTCCAGTGACTGGCCCAACTTGGGATCCATCTCATGGGGAGGGGGGAATCAAGGTCTGACACTATCACTGATGCTATGACATGCGCGCAAACAGAAGTCTGTCATGGCTGTCCTCTGAGAGGCCCTACCAGCAGCTGACTGAGACAGATGCAAATACTTACTCACACTCATTGGACTGAAGGCAGGGACCCCTGTGGTGGTTGAATTCGGGAAGGGATTGAAGGAGATGAAATGTAGGGCTACCCCATAGGAAGACCAGCAATCTCAACTAACCCAGACCCTTGGGAGCTCCCAGAGACTGAGCCACCAACCAGGCAGCATGCATGGGCTGAAGCCTCAGCACACAGAAGCAGTAGACTGCCTAGTCTGGCCTCAGGGGGAGAAGGTGGGCCTAATCTTTGAAAGACTTGAGGCCCCAGGGGAGGGGGATGTCTGGTTGGAACAGGGGGAGCACCGTCTCAGAGTCAAGAGGGAGGAGGAATGGGATGAGGAATTGTGGGAGGGGGGACCAGGAAGGAGGCAATGGCTGAATGTAAATAAATAAAATAATTTTTAAAAACCTCCCTCTGCCCCGGGAAGACTATGTCCCCTGCTCTGTATTCCTTTGTTGCTTTCTAGCTCTTTGGGTAGGGTTGAGATACTGTGGCCTTTCCTTCATCCATGTTAGCATGTCCGTTGTTGACTTTTGCCCACGTTTAGGCTGCCATGTTGGTGAGACTTTATTGTTTGTAGCTTCAGACATTACCAGGAGGTACCCGCAGCAAACCTCATTATCCTCTGGCTCTTAACACTCTTTCCACCTACCCCCTCTTCCTCAATATCCCCTAAGCCTTAAGTAGAGGAGTGTTTCATAGTGTATTTTGATTGGCTGCGGTGTTTTCTAATGGCCTATGTCTATTGCAAAGGGAAGTTTCCTTGATGAGAGGTGAGGGATGCACGCACCTGTGGGTATAAGGAAAAATATTTAGAATATAATTAGGAAGTATGCCGGTTGAGTAAACTAGTGGTTATAGATTCTCCTTCAAGATCCATGCCTTCACTTACCTTGGATAGTTGTCTAGGTTTCCAGTACCAGACACGGTGTTCCCCCTTGTTGAGTGGGTCTAAGTCTAATTAGAGAGCTGTTGATTACTGCCAAGGTATGTGTACCACTACTAAACTGTTAGTGTTATCCACTACCAAATGGTCAGCCACGAAGACACATCTAATAGCAACATTATGTAGACTGAGCAAGTTGTAATTATGTGTTTAGGAATATGTGTATGTGCACAAACGTACACATCATACATACATAGATGTAACGACAATTAGTGAAAAATAGAAATCATGAAGAGAGCAAGGAGGTGGCTCTACTGAGGGCTTAGAGAAAGGAAAGACGAGGGGAAAGTGAAGTCATTATATTATAATCTCAAAAACTAAGGGAAACAATTTTGAAAGGTCTCTTTGCCAGTGCTCATATAGTCAAGGTTCTCTTGGTTGCACGTAACAAAATTCTGGTAAAAACTGCTCAACCTGGAGCCAGGAGTAGCAGAAGACAGGCGGGCCGGCCCCAGCATTTGATGTTGGAGTCATCGTCACTCAGTAGCCACTCCTGGCTGGCATTCTTTAGTCCATGTGAACCTGCAAGATAGAAGTATCTTTTCCTCAGCGCCGGAAGTTGGACTGATTTTTCTCATCAACTTTATTCTTATCCAACCACGATCTCCTTAAGACCGCTCAGCATTCTGCTGCCAGATGTAGGTCACGTGTTCATCTCTGAAGAACAGAAGCAGAAGCTACTGCCTCCGTGTGTGAAATGAACATGTGCATGACTCCACGGTGATCTTCCTTTCCCATAATGCCAGGGAAGAGTGCAGGGGCTAGCAGCAGGACAGCTGAGAAGTGAATGAACTTGGATGCCAGATACAATTAGATTCTGGTGCCATTATAATCCCTTACTAAATAAGTGGCTCTTGGTAAATGATGCAAGCTTTTAGAACTCAATGTACCCTTCAGCAAAATCAGGTTATCTGGGTCATCTGTGTAAAGCTGTGTGGCTCTGTGCATGGCATGTGCAGATTGCTGAGGCTATAAGCACACTCTGCTCCCTTCCGGTGTAGTGAGTGTCCCACACTTCCGGCTACACCTACCCAGCATCCCACCACTGCATATATTCCTTCAGGCTCAATCCCCCCTCCCAGCCCCCACTAACCTGATCCCACCGGCCCACACAGGAATGCTCGTGTTTCCCTAGCTAAAAAGGAGGACATTTCGATTCTTTCTGGGGAAGGAACAACTCTCTCCATCACTGTGGAAGTTATCCTGATTGGGACCTTATTTTATAGTAGAAAGAGAAGTTACCAGCCAATGTTCTCACAGGATAACTTTCTCTTTCCCCAAACCTAAAGCGCCAACTGTCCTGCAGCAACTATGCACTTAACTCTAGAGAGAGATTAAATGATGCACATGGGTTGTGGTGGTTTGAATATGCTTGGTCCAGGAAGTGGCACTACTAGAAGGTGTAGCTTTGTTGGAGTAGGTGTGTCATTGTGGGTGTGGGCTTTAATACCCTTGTCCTAGCTGCCTGGAAGCCAGTATTCTGCTAGCAGCTTTCAGATGAAGATGTAGAAATCTCAGTTCCTGCTCCAGCACCATGCCTGCCTGGACACTGCCATGCTCCCACCTTGATAGTAATTGAATGAATCTCTGTATCTGTAAGCCAGCCCCAACTAAATGTTGTCCTTATAAGAGTTGCCTTGGTCATGGTGTCTCTTCACAGTAGTAAAACCCTAACTAAGACATGGTTTTTGCTAGACATTCAGCAAAACAGTAGCAAAACTGATAATGCCAGTCTACGCTCTCACACTCTATATCAAGTTCTTCCTACATTAAGCATTTCAACAGGCATTGCAACCACCATAGGGCCATTTCTTTTTTTTTTTTTTTTTTTTTTTTTTTTACCAAAATAATGATTTATTACGCATCCAGCTATTTACAAAGATGATCTGGTTGGGAATGTCACATAGCTTGGGTAAAATATTCTTCTATGATGGAAGGTCTCTTTTCTTTTCACCTGATGGCGTGAGTTAATATTCAAAACGCATGTTGATTTTCTAGATTCATGGCTGCCGCATTTGCGCTAGCCTTCTTGCGATATTTCCTCCGGGTGCAGTAGACACTGACAAGAGTGATGATCAGCATCACAGCAAACACGGTGACCGTGGAAGAGACAGCGATGACAACAGTGTCTCGGGTGGACCCTCTCTTCTCACACCTTATGCCCATGTACCACCAGTCTTCTCCTGCAGGACACTTGCACTCAGCTTTGCCATCTTGGACAGCACAGATGCCACCGTTCTGACATTCGACCTCAGAGCAGGCATTTTGGACAGCCGAGGTGGGGACTGGGTCGGGGACGGCTGATGTAGAATTGAGGTGAGATATGTCTTCAACAGTCAGTAAGATGTAGATGTCATCTCCTTTTATGAACTCTCTGCTCTTCAGCCTCTCTCGGGTTATGAAGACAGTAGTTCCATAGCCTGTACCTCTGCTAAACTGAGTTCCATTGGGGAAAACATCCACCACTCCCACCTTGGAAGGCCTGTCCCAAAAATAGCTTCCATTATCATTGGTCATCGTTGGGTCTGTGGTTATACTCCGCTGGTTGGACATACGCTGTCAGATGTCGGGATTTTGATCCAAGAGTGTCATTGTGGCTTGTTGCCAAGGACATGGCCACTGTAATTGATCATCATTGGCACCAGAGATCAGGTGGAAATAAATTCCTACATTCGTTGAAGATCTTAGATCCATGTAGATCTGAAAAGCGTAACCTTTAGAAGAATAAAATGGAGGACTGTATACAGATGTGTCCTGGCCGCCAAGAAGCTGTGTGAAATTCTGTATGTGCCAGATATGGTGAGGACACCTTGTTTCTGAGAGATTGATGTCATCAATAGACAGACCACCTGATGACGTCATAGGGCCATTTCTTTGTGCAACTAATGCAGACAGACTTGGAAGGGGTAAACAGAGCATCTTGAAGCACTTTAGGACTCACCAACAGAGTGTTAGCTACTTGGTTCTTTTAGGAGTGGCTTTATGATTCAGGACTGGCTTAGGCATCTTAGCTTCAGGTCCCAGCCATCCAGGAGGACACACCACAGCATGTTCCCAGCCCTCCTTGATGGGGAAAGTTTCCTTCATCTCCCACATGCAGAGAAGAGAGAAAAACTTCTTTAAAAGTTCCACTCCACTTGAGAATAAATGGAAAATTCACACTGTAAGCCTGTTTGGGGGCCAATGGTGGGGAAGGCAGGGAAAGTAGGAAAGGTTAGGGGAGAATAAAGAGGAAACAAGATAAGAGTAACCCCTAACTTTGCACTAAATGTCAAAGGACAGAAGGAAGTATGCCTCCCAGATGTACATAATAAAACTGCTATTCAGTCACTCTTTAAAATATGTACACAATTACATTGGACTCCGCAGCAGCCTACCCAAAGCAGGTCTGTTTTGAAAAAGAAGCAGCAAACTAGAACCCCCTCTGCAAATACCATGAACTCGCCCTAAGGCTGCCCGCAAAGGAAAATGACAAGTTAGTCAACAGCTTATAAAAGGATACTAATAGGAGGACGGGGGTCAACAGGAAGGGAAGGCGGCAGGGCTGGCAGCGTCCCTGAGGCCTGCCAAGGTTCCACGGGAGACTAAGAAGTCTGCTGACTTGACCTCATGGAGACAAATTCTTAGTTGGAAAATGGCAATTCTATTCTATTTTCTCCAATTCTATTTTCTTCCCAAGGCCCCGGGAGACTCTGTGAAGACATTACATACGTCTCTCCACAAAAGCAAAGCAATATAGTAGAGTGACAGGGCAAAAATGGCTGTCATCTAAACATTTACAACAAAAGTGGGTGAGTGAAGGGAAGTACTGCCAGGGTCCATGTCCACGATGATCAAATGGCTAGGGCTTATGCCATGCTTGGGGGGCTGTGCCTGGAGGGCCGTGCTTGGGGGGCTGTGCCTGGGGGCCGAGCCTGGGGGGCTGAGCCTGGGGGGCTGTGCCTGGAGGGCCGTGCTTGGGGGGCCGTGCCTGGGGGGATGATCCTGGGGGGCCGTGCCTGGGGGGGACGATCCTGGGGGGCCGTGCCTGGGGGGCCAAGCCTGGGGGTATGTGCCTGGGGGCAGAGCCTGGAGGGCTGTGCCTGGGCAACTGTGCCTGGTGTGCCCTGCCCAGTGCTTTGGCAGGAAGGACCCCTTTCTTTATGCTAACTTGTTGGGCTTTGTTCTTGAGACAGGTTCTCCTATAGCCAAAGCTGGCCTCAAACGTCCTCTGCATCTGATGATATCCTGGAATGTCTAATCCTCCTGCCCCCAGCTGCTACATGTGCACGACACCATACTTGTTTCCTGAGGTGTTAGAGAATGAACCCAGGACTGCACTTGTTGACTGAGCGACACTGCCAGCACATCGCTGCATGACTTCCTTCCGTCTGAGAGTCGAAAGATTTTTTTATGGAAGCACTTAACAATGCTAACCCCACCTCCCTCAGGGACATATTTTTGCTGAAATTTTCAAATACCATTCCTCCCTGCTGCTTTGCCCCCTGTTCTCTGCATATGCTTTTGTGATGTCCCGGGTCAGTCTCCTTTTCTTAGTGATCCCTGGGGTGTGTCTGGGCTTTTTCTCATTGCTGTGTTCACTGTCCTTTGGTGGCTGCTCATCGGAGTGCAGGTGGCATCCACACACACACAGTTCTATTTCCCTGTTAGCTACAGAGCTGCTTATAAGACCATGGCCTTAGGCATCTCTGCGTCTGGCTGCTGTTGTTTTCCATATTTTTAAACTTCTTCTCTAAGATCCTGTGCTCTTGTTATTTCTGCTTCCATCTGTGGCCCACCTGTATAGTAGGAGCATGGGCAACATTCTTAACACCTTCTTGATCATTCTATATAACCGCACACTTTTTACACTCTGTTTCATGCTTCTAAATAATTACTAAACCAATCCTTCTAGCCCTCTTAGCCTTGTCCATCTTGTCTACTTTGACATCAAAGGCAGAAGAGATTAGTGGTTAATAGATCCCTGAACCAGCTCCAGGTCTACCTCACAAAGACGATGAAAATGGCCACTTACTTGGTTTATGCTTTAGTTTTCTCATCATTAAAAGTATTACAATAAACCAAATCCTAAAGAGTTGTGACAATGAATGCCAATTCATGTAACAGCTAAGAAAGCCCAACATAGGCCATCCAAGATACAAAGTAACTATTACCTGCCATTAGTGGGATTATTATAGCTATTGTTTCTGTTATTGAACACTTTCTTGTCAACTGGATCTGTCACCTAACTCAGTTCCCTCATACTCACTGGTGCTTTTCTCTGACCCAATCCGCACGTCACAACAAGAGTATCCATCTCTAAAGGGAAATCCTGTGGTCACCCCACCTCGTCTGCTCAGTTTCTGATAGGATAAAGCCAAGTTGCCTTGTCGTAAGGGGGTCTTCAGTACTGAGCTTCTCTGTGTCTCTTGCAGTCCTATCCGGTGTTTCTGCTCCGCTTCATGTGACTAACCCTCTTCTGTTTCCTCACACTGGTAACCCCTGCTCCCATCTGCTCTCTACTGACTATCCCTGTCTGTACTGTGAACCCAGAGATGAAAACCAAGTCAAGTTCACACATGGAGTCCTAGCATGTGGGAGACTGAGACAGGAGGATTGTGAATCTGAGGTGAGCATGAGTCACATTGTGAGAGTCTTGTCTCCAATATAAATAATAAATAAATGGAAACAAAATCTTCTCCCCTCTGAGCAAACCTCTCTTGTAAAGGCTGTAGAAACAGAAAACATTTATTATTCAATAAGGACCAAAACAAAATGTAATGTGGTTTATCACAGGAGATTGCAAAGAAAGAAATCTCACTCTTTGTATAGCCACAGTTATACCCTTTACCTGAAAGTCTTCAAGATAAACAACTGTCTCCAAGGCAGGAAGGGTGACAGAACTCTGCAAAGTTCACCCCACTCTAAGTAGAAACCGAAGAAATTGTTGGTTAATTGGCTTTGTGCAAGAGAGCAGAGTTCTCAGACCTCTGGGACAGGAGGGGGTTTTAAGGTTTTGAGAAAGGTGTCCCTGCTGAACTTAAATTCCCACCAAACCACAGAAACCTGAAAATTGGCATTTCAAAGAGGCTGTACTCTCAATTTTTGAGAAAGCCATTCCCAGGTCAGAAAACTGACAAAGACCTCTTGGTTTCTATATGCACGTCAAAGATAAGAGAAAATACTGGTTGTTGGTGGTAAAAAGCTCTCAGAAAAATCAAATTTCTCCCATTCACTTCAGAAGGGAGAGCGAACCCTCTTGTTCCTAACATGAGGTTTTATCATATTCATGCTGACTAGTTTATGAGCTGTCATGTCTGACCACAGCTTCTCTTCCCAACATTACACACAGAACCGATCTTAGCCTTTCATCCAGTATTCACTGATTGTCAAACAAGTAAGTACCAGACATAACAGCTGCACTGCTGTTAATAAACTGACATTACTTATTGCATAAAACTTTCAGCCTAGTGAAAAAGCTGGATAAATAATGTGGAGGGAAAGGCATGAGAGAAATAACAGAAGGGAAATGGGCCCTCAACACAAGCCTGTTTCAGAATACATCCCCAAACAGAAAACAAAGGCTCTCTTCTAGTGAGTGGTAGGTGGAGGGTTGCAGCTGAGGATCGGCAGTCAAAATAGACTGCAATCAGATACCACACTGTAAGCTCAGCCTCTGCCTATTACCAAACACAAACCAATCAAAACTGACCTCATCTTAACTGGTTATTGCATAATGGGAACTGCATTATATTTGGAAATGGCTGCAGCTGAACCTGTTTAACAGGTGTTGTTTCTGTTGCTGCCTGCTGTATTTATTTTATTGGTTCTTTCAGAGCTTGAAGTGGCGTGCTTTGTTCGTATTTGCCTCCTCCTCCAATTCCTCTCAGACCCATCATTTCCCCTCCAGATATCCCCGACCTCCACCCAATTTTGTGTCCATCCCCACCTCCCACTGGAGTCCAGTTTGTACTGCCTACATACTCTTAGATGGGCTTCTCACCAGAGCATCACTGATGTATAGGGAAAATGAGAACTTACTCCCCCTCTCCCAGCAGCCAATAGCTCGTTACAGGCAGAGCTTCGTGCTCACCTCTCCTCCCTGCCATGGGATGTGGTATGGCTTCAGCAGGTTTTGTGCCTGCTGCCACAACTGCTATGCTATGTCCGGAGGATACTCTTCTGTCCTGTTGTCATTCAGCAATGACATTGACCTACTTCATATGCTCTTTCAGCTCCCTTTCCCACAATGATCCCTAGCTTTGGGAGGAACGGGTTTGATATAGTTATAGTTATGGTTATTCTTATGGTTAGGGTTAGGGTTAGGATTAGAGGGTTAGGGTTAGAGTTAGGGTTTGAGGGTTAGGGTTAGGGTTAACTGAGCCTGTATCTTTTATAGTTAGGGTTCAGCATTTCACAGTCTCTTAATCTCTACACCTCAACCAGTTGTATGTCTCTGTGATAATTGCCATCTACACTACAAATAGACTTATCTGATGAGAGTTGGAAGATACATTGGTCTTCAGGCATAAAAGTAAGTCATTTAGAGAAGGGTTAATGCTGGGCAAAAGATTAATGGGAAGAAAGAGGTGAGGGAATGAGTTCAATCCACTGTAATAAGAATCATGAGGGATAAAGGGAACCCATCCAGGAGTGACTGATTCTTATACAAAGTGATTAATCTATCCTTTTGAACACGTTGATGGCCTCATACTAACAAGTCCTTGAGTGCTTGATCTCTGGATCTCATTATCGCTGTTTGGCTACAAATTCGTCTTCTGAAGTGACATAACAGAAGGAATGGCAAATGAGAAGGCATTGGGCTCCTTACCTACAGATGTTTGGAAGATAACACCTGATGCTTTCTGTATATTTCTGGTGGTTTTTTGTTGTTGCTGCTGTTGTTGTTGGTTGCTTGTTTAGTCACTTTATATATTGGTTAGAGTTCTCTCATGGAAAAATAGGGTATCAATAGCACAGATACGGACATAAATACATTCCTGATAATATTTGGTTCATGCAGCTTTGGAAGCCAAGAGGTCTCATAGTCACTCATCAGATGGCTGGTAGAGTAATTAGCTTCAAGTCCAAAGGCCTGAGAAGTAGAAGGAAGAGGGTTGTGTGTGGGCGTGTCTTTGTAAATCAAAAGCCTTGAAGTAGGGGTTCTGATGGCTGAGGGCAGGCAAAGAACAGCTTAGCTCCAGTGGGGTCAATCTGCCTCATGGTTCTTTCAGGACTTGAAAAAATGGTGTGAAATAATGACTTTTCATCCACGTGGATCTCCTAAGCACAGTGAAGATGACACAAAACCACACCTGAAAAATTATTACAGAAAAGACATTCAATGAAATCACCTAATGACAATTCTCAACATTAATGTTAACAAGATGGTATGTATATCAACAGTAGGAATTCTATCTCTTCACAGGCTAACCTTTGCACATAGTGGAAGTTAAATGCTTCTAGCTTTCTCTGAGCATGTGATAGATTGTTCTGAGTGGAGGATTTACTTAGACACCCTCTGGAGGAAGTTTTAATCCCGTAGTCATTGTTATATTCTAACTTGTAAGTTCAAACTCTTTATATGATACTTTCTGGGTAAGGCTGATTTGTCTTAAAATCAGGCTTTGTAGCAGTGTGTTAAGGAAGTCACACAGAAATCTCTTCAAAGTCTAAAGAGTGGGTACTCCACAGTCAGGTGTCCATGTGTTAGAATTTGTTATTCCTTGTCTCAAAAGGTGAAATGAATGTTGCATTAAAAATGTGTTCTGTAGAGTAGATATATTCAAAATAGGTCAACTTTCCTGTGTCCTTGCTGGGTTTACTGAGTTAGAATAGCTGAGGCGAATCTTTGTGTTTGCACATGCCCTGCCCTAGTGTTCATATCTGCTGACCTGGGAGAGCACTAGTGCAGGCGCCTCTCTTGTCCATCTCTGTATTCCATAAGTCCCTTTGCTTCTCCAGGCTTCCTTTCTTATACTCCTGCATCCTGCATAGTTCATCTGTCCTGACAATATGTGCAGGGTTTGATCAATGGACCGTACTAATGAGGGAGTAAAGGGGATGAAGTCAGGATAATTCTAGCTAATGCTGTTCCCTCAAAGTCATCAAGAGCTAGCAACATCACTTAACTTAAAGTAGTAGTCACTTGTCACTTGGACCTCTCCACACACTTTTTTGGTGCAGACTTCCTCCTTTTTGCCCCAAATTCTGATTCTGAACTCATCACCCATGCTGCACTACCCCGTCCTTGGTTGCGTCCTATTCATGACATGCACAAATTGTCGCTCATCTTAAGTGTAGAGTCTTATTTCAGGATCTCAAGTTACAAAATTCTTATTTCCAAAGCCTATTAAGTAAATATAGAATGAGAGAATGAATGAGAAATAGGAACCTCCTCAAAGAGTACTAACCATTAACACCTTAGTAACCCTAGATTTATTAAGGCAGTTCTCAAGCTAATTTGAAAGTGAAATATAGAAAATAAGGGCCATGCCCTTTGAGAAGTGATCCAGGCCATAGTTTTGCAAAGTCTTGGTCCTAGTGAATCCTAGCACCTAGGAGGCAACTGAGTCTCCTTTTGAAGTTCAAGGTCATCTAGTCTTTTCTAGTCTGTTGGGTTTTGTCCCCTTCTTGCTTCCAAGCCAACCAGGTATGTGTGATCACAAGGGGTGATGGGGAAGAAGACGCTGTGAATGAAGCCTCACAAGTTGCCAAGAATGCTTAGTGGGAGAAGAGGACTTGGGAGCAATTAATTATATCCTGGCTCTTATGGGCAATAAAGAATACCCAAACTCACACTTAAGACACTAATAAGGAAAAAAATTCAGTGTTTGATATTGCCACACATGTATTATTATTCACCAGATAGTCTGAGCAGGTTATTTTCATTTTTCAAAGAAGAGACCTACAAAAACCAGCTCCTGGTGGAATCTGTTGGTTCTCCTGGGCAGCACATGTCTGGTGTGCATTCCTAGCAGTTGCTGTCACAGAACCAGCAAGTATGGGGGCTGGAAAGGCTGGCAGTTTATGAGCTGGGCACAGTGACTGCACAATCACTATCATTTTATTGTCTCCCCTAGTTCTGGCCTCCAGAAACATCTGTGCACATTAATCATTACGTAAGCAAACACAATGAGACAATAAACAACTTCTGTTTAGGTTGGGACTATTCTGGCTGGGCATCCTCTGTAGCTGTAAGTTTCTTTTTAAGGGTAACTACATTTACTGGTCAGACTATCAAAGTACACAACCCCGAGATGTCTCTTGGGATAAGTTTCCATCTGCAGCTGTCTTAGTCTCTGTTCTATTGTTATGAAGAGACACCATGACCAAGCAACTCTTACAAAAGAAAGCATTTAATTAGGGGCTTGCTTAGTATTTCAGAGGGAATTCCATTATCAGCATGACAGGAGAGCATGGTGGCAGGCATGGCAGACATGGTGCTGGAGAATTATTTAAGAGCTATATCCTGAACTTCAGGAAGAGACTGGGTCTGGTATGGACTTTTGAAACCTCAAAGGGGCACCCCCAGTGATACACTTCCTCCAACAGGACACACCTCCTAATTCTCCTAATCCTGTCAAACAGCTCAGCTCCCTGGTGTAGGCTTAGAATTGTCAAAAACAGCTTCTGGCTCTTATAAATAAGGCTGCAATGAACATAGTGGAGCATGTGTCCTTATTACCAGTTGGAAGATCTTCTGGGTATATGCCCAGGAGAGGTATTGCTGGATCCTCCGGTAGTACTATGTCCAGTTTTCTGAGGAACCACCTAACCGATTTCCAGAGTGGTTGTACCAGCTTGCAGTCCCACCAGCAATGGAGGGGTGTTCCTCTTTCTCCACAACCTCGCCAACATTTGCTGTCACCTGAATTTTTGATCTTTGCCATTCTGACTGGAGTGAGATGAAATCTCCAGGTTGTTTTGATTTGCATTTCCCTGATGACTAAGGATGTTGAACATTTTTTCAGGTGTTTCTCAGGCATTCGGTATTCCTCAGTTGAGAATTCTTTGTTTAGCTCTGTAACCCATTTTTTAATGGGGTTACTTGAATTTCTGGAGTCCAGCTTCCTGAACGCTTTGTATATATTGGATATTAGTCCTCTATCAGATGTTCATAGCAGCCTTATTTATAATAGCCAGAAGCTGGAAAGAACNCAGATGTCCCTCAATAGAGGAATGGATACAGAAAATGTGGTACATTTCCCCAATGGAGTCCTACTCAGCTATTAAAAACAATGAATTTATGAAATTCTTGGCCAAATGGATGTATCTGGAGGATATCATCCTTAGTGAGGTAACCCAATGACAAAAGAAGTCACTAAATATGCACTCACTGATAAGTGGATATTATCCCAGAAACTTAGAATACCCAAGATACATTTTGCAAAACACAAGAAAACCAAGAAGGAAGACCATCATGTGGATACTCCATTCCTCCTTAGAATAAGGAACAAAATACCCATGAAAAGATATAGGTACAGAGACAAAATTTAGAGCTAAGATGAAAGGATGGACTATCCAGAGACTACCCCACCTGGGGATTCATCCCAGCATCAGCCACCAAACCCAGATACTAATGCTCATGCCAGCAAGATTCTGCTGAAGGGACCCTGATATTGCGGCCTCTTGTGAGGCTATGCCAGTGCCTGGCAAACACAGAAGTGGATGCTCACAGTCAGCTATTGGATGGAACACAGGGCCGCCAATGGAGGAGCTAGAGAAAGTACCCAAGGAGCTGAAGGGGGCTGCAACCCTGTAGGTGGAACAACAATATGAACTAACCAGTACCCGCTGAGCTCGTGTCTCTAGCTGCATATGTAGCAGAAGATGGCCTAGTCGGCCATCATTGGGAAGAGAGGCCCCTTGGTCTTGCAAACTTTATATTATCCAGCACAGGGGAATGCCAGGGCCAAGAAGTGGGAGTGGGTGGGTAGGGGAGCAGGGGCAGGGGGAGGGTATAGGGAACTTTCGGGATAGCATTTGAAATGTAAATAAAGAAAATATCTAATAAAAAATATTTAAAAGAACAAGAATTGTCAAAACCTACTAAGGAGAGTGAGGGCTTTTTCACTTGGTCACAGATACAAAATGTCACCCAGTTAAATTATTTTTATTAGATATTTTCTTTATTTACATTTCAAATGCTATCCCCTTTTCTCATTTCCCCACTTCAAACCTCCTGTCCCATTGCCCCTCCCCCTGCTCACCAACCCACCCACTCATAGCAGCTTTATATATAATATCCAGAAGCTGGAAAGAACCCATGTGCCCCTCAACAGAGGAATAGATACAGGAAATGTGGTACATCTACACAATGAGGTACTACTCAGCTATTAAAAGCAATGAATTTATGAACTTCTTAGGCAAATGGATGGAACTAAAAAAATATCATCCTGGGTGAGGTAACCCAACCACAAAAAAAAAAAAAAAAAAAAAAAAAACCACACACACATGGTATGCATTCACTGATAAGTGGATATTAGCCCAGAAGCTCAGAATACACAATTAAATTATTTTAATGCCAGAGTAATAATTTGTATATCTGGACTCAAGTTCTTACGATTCAAATACTACAATGATTTTTGACACTTGAGTTATCAAATGTCAACAGATTCTGAACTCTCAAAGCAAAAACATCAGTTAAAACTAAACCAAAGTCACAATCTTCACTGAATGTATGACACAAACTCTAGGCAAAAATGAGTTTAGGTAATTGGCCGTGTGCAACATTGCAAAGCCCATTTGAATAAAATGTCAAAGTGAGTGTTACTCTGACCTCACTGAGAGCCTGCTGGGACACTTTAGATATCGTCAAAAGTAAGGTATTAGGACTTGAGATTTCAATCATAAGAAATATTGGCCACAATCTGTACAAACAGGCTTCATTTTGCTGCCCACGTTATATCGGTTTTCCTTCCCCTTGTATTGCTCATCCCAGGTCATCAGTCTCTTGGGGGCAGTCTCGTGGTCACTTCAAACCCGACATGTCACAGCTACAGAGATCTATCAGTCTCCCTGACTATGCCTCTTCTTGGTTTTCTTAATGATTGATCTTTTACAATTTATTTATTTATTTACATCCCAAATGCTGCCCCTCCTCTCAAAGTCCCTCCTCTAAGTCCCCTCCCCTTCTCCTCTAATTAATCTTTAAGATCCCTGACTGACTCCTAGTAATGGGGAATGCAGAGTCTCAACTGGCCATCTCCAGTCACCAGGCTAGGTTACCAGTGAGCTGGGTTGCAGACAACTGAGTTGATGAC
The DNA here is from genome assembly GCF_900095145.1 of Mus pahari. Taxonomy (NCBI): domain Eukaryota; kingdom Metazoa; phylum Chordata; class Mammalia; order Rodentia; family Muridae; genus Mus; species Mus pahari. The sequence goes on along the minus strand of NC_034604.1, from coordinate 28,466,349 downwards.
CAAGGGGTTTCCATGAAAATTCCCAAATAGCCTAGGATGTTGCCAAGACAGAGTGCCACTCTTTGTAAACAGACAGTGGGACCCCCCCACACACAACCCATTGAGCATGAAGAAATTGAGTTGAGGTCTACATGGAAACTTCATCTTGTGTCTAGTCTCTTTTATGTGGAGAGGTACTTTGGTAGAAGATGGGAAAAATGCAGAGACCCACAGCCAGACATTATGCAGAGAAAGAGAGTCTAAATTGGAGGTATCCATCAACTCCTTCCCCCTCAAAGCTTAGAGAACCCAGAGGAAGAGGAGAAAGAAAGATCACTGGAGCCAGAGAGGGTAGAGGCCACCAAGGAAACAAGACCCTCTGAATCAAGCAAGGCACTTATGAGCTCACAGACTGGAACAGCAAGCACAGGGCCTACAGGGGTCTACACCAGGTCCTCTGTATGTATAACTATTAGCTCAGTGTTTTTATTGGACTCCTGACTGTAAGAATGAGTGAGTCTCTGACTCTTGTACCTGATCTTGGAACTCTTTTCCTCCTGTTGGGCTGCCACACCCATTATGATAGTTTTTGCTTCATCTTATTATATTTTATTTTGTCATGTTTCATTGTTAGTCTCTTAAACATGTTGTCTAATGAGACAGAGGGAACCTTGAGGGGAAGGGAGGTAGGTAGGAACTGGGAATAAAAGAAGGAGGGGAAACTATAATCAGGATACATTGTGTGAGAAAAGAATCTATTTTCAGTAAAAAGAAAAGAAAGGAAGAAGACAAAACATATTTTTTAATTCCTTGAGACACACATTTATACAATGTATTTTGATTATAATTATTCACCACAATCTCCCTCAAACTTCTCATAGTGCCCCACCCCATCTCCTTACCAAGTTCATGTCATCTTTTATTGTTATTAATAAATCCCTTCATTCAATTAGTGTTGGCTAATATGTGGGTGGCTGTGGAGCCATATATTGCATAATGAATAACCTATTCCTGGCTACATCTGTAAGGAATGTGACTCACTACACCATACTAGACACCTCGGCCAGTTATGATTCTGCATTAACCATTACCCACTCCAAAAAGAGGCTTCTCTGGCCAAAGTTAACAGTGGCACAAATTTATATGTACAAATGTAAAAACTTAGAAGGTAGTTTTACAGCATGTCTGACACATCCTTTAACAGAAAATGCTTATCCCTTTTTTCTGAACTGGTGGTGGATCTGAACTGTTGTCCTCATACTGACATGACAAGAACTTTACCAATCAAACCACCTTCTCAGCTCTTTCGACTAGGCCTTAATGCTTCTTAGCATTAATGAGACTATGGGTGAGTGACAAAATGCTCCCTGTCGCCATCGTATCTAGCTCTTCTCTTACTGAAATCCCTGCTCCACACTTTCCACTCCCTGGATCCGACAGCAGAGTTCCAAGTAACTTTTCATAACCTCCCATCTCCCTGGAAATGGTCCCACTGGGCACACTGAAACAATAGCTTTCTTATTTGTATAATGCCTCTTCTCCCCTAAAAACCGCATCTCAGTGTTCGTTCTGTAGTGAGGCAAGCTCAGAAAGTCCAGGTGTAGGACTTTAAAACTGCTCTCTGCTGTCTGCCAATGTCCTGATGAATAACTAGGTTGCCTATACCTTGTTGTTTAGATTAAGCACATTAATACCTATATGATCTTTACTCTGAGTATTCCAATGCCTCTATTGTGGCTATTTTTATTGGTGTCTATACTCAACTGTGAGATAGATCTCTAAGAGAGTAAAGAGGACCACAGTGTTTCAGGGCTCCTAATCTCCAGAAGCTGCTGGTTAGCTCAGCTGTGGGACGGCCGATTTGAACTAGAACAGGGAGGGTGTTAGTAGACACCCAACATTCAAGCTCTGCCCTTCCTTCCTACGAAGCCCAGTACAAAGCCCTTTCTAAAACATCCAAGCTCCATTGTCAACAATGTGTCTGCCACATACAATTTAGGTCTAGGGACCCATCACCCATCTTCTGTTGTTTGATGTTCCTTTACATTGGGATGTTTTCGTCAACTCACTTTGGAGTTGACAAAAAGCTTTCTTCTTTGTATAATGTCCCCTTTTTTGTCCAATGATCATATCTTGGTATTTGTTTTTTAGTAGATGCAATCTGAATCTGTGCAAAATAAAAGCTTGATTATTCTTAGGAGATTCTTTATCTCTATCTATCTAATATCTATCTATCTATCTATCTGTCTAATATCTATCTATCTATCTATCTGTCCAATATCTATCTAATATCTATCTATCATCTGTCTATCTATATGTATGTCTATGTTTATCTCTCTATCTCTGTCTCTAAAATCACCTATATCAATCATCAATATCATTTATATCTATCTTGACATTAATATATAGTTACCCATTACATCAGAGCTTTTGTGTTTACCTCTGCTGAGGCAGTTAACACAACACACTCACACTGCTGATAGTCAACGAATCTCAATGAAGACTTGCTCACTGGTGGGGATTTAAACATTTTAGAAAATAAGGAAAACCAAAAGTAACACAGGCTGTGGTATAAAGGGCATGAAAACTACGGGGCTGTAAGCGTGGTGACTGAGGCCTCTTTTAGGACCTTCATGTTACCACTGTAAGACAGTCCCAGGAGGAAGCGGAGGGCAGAAGCATGCATCCTGGCTGCTCTGAAGTCAAGTACTGAGTCACAGTCAAATGTCTCACATTCTTTATCTACAAAAAAGTGCTCATTTGTATTGGTCTATAAGCCACCTTGGAGGCCAGGTCTCAGGCTTCAAACAGATGTCTTCAGTGACCCCACACACAGGATAGGACATTCCACTGAAGTTCTTGGATCCTAAGCCAAGGCCATGCAGGGTGAGTCACAAGGGGGGGGGGGGAACCAGATGCTTGGGAAAGAAGTGACAGGAGCCACTGGAAATACTGTACGGTCTAGACTGAACGCTTCATTGGTCTGGAGATAAACAAAGTAGGCCAAGGGTGAAACTTGTGAGCTCAGTCAGCTTTACCCAGGAGAATTCCTATCTTCAGGAAACAGCTCAGGCAAGTTTATGCTACCACGGACAGACTTGGCACACACTTTCTTCTGTCTTAGAGCCTGGTCAGTGGATTGGAGTTTTACAGTACAATGCACCCACAGCACAAGTGTTTTCCCATATTCGGGCAATGAATCTAGGGGCACGAGGACACTTATTTCCTCATAGGTGCCTGTCACTGCTGAGGAAGGATAAGTGCTCTCGAACTTTGGCTTAGCTGTTTACTCTCCTCAGACGTTGTCTGGAGCAGGTTAGTATTTTCAGCACATTTACCTAGAATAAATAGATTTGCAGAGTTTAAGGGAGTTCTGGCTGGATAGAAGAGACGTACTAGCTCAAAACTTCAGGTTCCGTATGCAGATGGTGTGTGTGTGTGTGTGTGTGTGTGTGTGTGTGTGTGTATAGGTTCTCATTCTTGCAAGCACTGAACTCTGTTCAGCTGTTTCAGCTGACATGCCAGACCAACACTGGCAAACTAGTGTTTGCAAAACCGTCTTGGTGCTGTTACCTTCCTGTTAGGTAACTTGAATCCATCCAGCCTGGTTATATTTACTATTAGAGCAAGAGCCCTGTTCGGTTCGCTTCACCAAACTGCGCATAAAATGTTGCCAGAGCAATGTCTCCAACTTCCAGCGTAACTTCCTGAGCTGGCTCCGTTTCCAGTCATCTGACTGACCCTTATTTTGATACTTTGGCTCCTGTCCTGTTCAGTCCAACCAGCTTGACCAACATTTTTGATTTATTATTCTTTTGGAATAATAACTGGATTTTAAATTAGCATTCTCTTTGTTGATTGTCCTATACCCTGTTGACATCCTTCTGGAACCCTGGTCCACGGCTGCATGTTTCTCACAAGGAATTCCTTGGTTGTACATGAACTAACACGATGGTGTTGCTCTCCACATGACTGTCTGGGAAGACTGTTAATTAGTTCTGTAGGAACAAGAGAATAATCAGGTCTAGTTTAAAAATGTGTTTGTGTGTGTGTGTGTGTGTGTGTGTGTGTGTGTGTGTGTGTGTGTATGGGTGTTAATACTTACAAGATCCAATGTCTCTTTCAGTGTGCAGACTGTAATAATGCTTACTCTAATTATTGACCAGTTAAATTAATGGTGAAACCATCTAACACTGGAAGGACCACATACGGCCGAAGTCAGAGATGACATCTGTAATTTTCCTTGTAGACAAATAAATGTTTGACTTCTTAAAAAAAAAAAAAAAATCCAATTAGAGACCCAAAACTTCTAAATGGGATTCAAACTTAAGCTGCCAATCTATTAACACAATGGCAGCCCGGAGAAGTAGTCAAAATGAGTGGAGAAACGAAATGAGGCTTAAGTGAGCAAGTCTGCTGGAGAAAATTGGGGGCAAGTGTGTCCATATGAATGTAGTTTAAGTAAATACTGTGAACACCAAGAAATGCCTTTTAAACTCTCAGCTTTTCTGGCAGTCTTAGCCAAATACCGGAGTCTGCATTTCCAAGATAAATTCAGTTTATAGTGCCTCAAAGACCCAGTGAAGTACCATAAGAAAGCAGTGATGTCTGCCTTTGTGTTCATCCTTATTTATGTTCCTCAGCACTGTCTCTGTGATGGCTCAGTCTGCCCAGTGGAGAAGAAATCTTCTCAATCCCCATCCTTGGCCTTGTGCTCTGATCGTGCCTCTACCCAGAAAAATGCCCCTGTTAGTCTCTACTGTTTCTCAGTCAGATCGAGTGATATCTTTCCTGTAAGCATCCCAGTCTAGCATCTAACCTCAGCTACTATTTCTATCAAATGTTCTTCATTAATTGTTGATGTATGTATATGTGTGTATATCTGTATTTGTGTGTATATACCTATGTGTCTATGTCTCTCTGTGTTTGCATGTGTTGTGTGTGTGTGTGTGTGCCTGTGTTTGTATGTCTGTGTGTGTGCTTGTGTGTATGCCCGTGTGTGTATGTCTCTGTGTGGGCCTGTGTGTATATCTGTGGTTGTGTGCCTGTGTGTATATGCCTGTATGTCTGTGTGTGTATATCTGTGTGTCTTATGTGTGTTCCTAAATACATAAATACATCCTGCTCAGTCTGAAAAATGTTACTCATATGTGTGTGACTAGATAACCAATTTGGAGGTTTTTCTCTGGGCAAGACTATTTCCTCCACTCTCAGCATTCCTTGGTTGTCTGTTGTAAGGAGCTGTTCTGATGCTAAGTTCCTGTTTCCCAGTTGGTTCTTGATCTGCCAGTAAAGAAAGCCATGGGCTATTTGCTGGGCAGAAGGGACAGGCAGGACTTCCGGGTCCCTGGAGGGAGAAAGGAATGAAAAGGAGGGTTCTTTTGTTTGGTTGGTTTTGGTTTTGCCATGCTTTAGGGGAGAAGAGTGCAGCAGCCATGTGAGGTCTCAGGAGGAGCTGGGGCCTGGGGCCACTACTACAGGTGAGTGGTCATGGATGTCTGGCAGGGGCTAGATGGGACTAGCCACTGAAGTTTAGGGCAGGTGGGAGGTATGGAGCTAAGAATATAGATAAGGGCACATTTTCCAGGCAGGAGATAATAGTACCCAGCAATTGTGCCAAGAAGACAAGTTGAAATTGAACAACTCTGTGTCTGTGTGTTTTATCTGAGGATTTAAGGGAAGCTGGGAGAGGACTGGTAGCATGGTCACTTCCCAGAGCTGAAGGCAGGTAGAGCATAAAACTACATGCTATAGTCTGTTGTTCTTTGTTTAAGGTTAAGGTCCCACGAGATGTCCTCCTCCCATGTTACCATGTCTGTCTATTGGTATCATCCCTGCTTAGGTTTTGTTTGGGTGATTGTTTTAGCTCCTCTGATATTTCTAGGAGACAAAACTCACAGGAAACTTCCTGCTCCCCTGGCTCTTACAATCTTTCCTTTCCCCTTTCCTCAATGATTCCTGAGCCTTAGATGCAGGAATTGTTTTGAAGCTGTATAATTTGGGGCTGGGTACCACACAGTTCTTTGTTCTCTGAAATCTGATTGGTTGTCATTTTCTCTACTGGTCTCCATTTGTTGCAAGGAGACATTTCTTTGTAAAGTATAAATATAGATGATACTTATACTTATCTGGCTGTAATATAAGTATTTAGAACATAGGAATTATGCTGGTTTAGTAAAATGGCCGTTGTAGGTTCCCCTTCACTGGCTCTGGGGAGTTGGCTCGGTTTCCAGTACTAGGCATGATTTTCCTTTGGCCTTCAGTCCGATTAAAGAGCTGTTGGCTACTACAAAGCTATGTGTGCCGCTACTGCACCCTCAGGGGTAGATATTGTGTCATGTGTTGTAGTTCACAAGCATCATAACTAGATAGAAGTGTTGATTGCTTTGCTTTCCTGGAAACTTGCACAACGCCTTTTGGCGTCATGAAAGTTAGCTTACAGGGAGGAAGCTCTCAGGTCAGGTTCAATATTTTAATAATATCTTAGTTCAAAGACGTAACATGATTTGCCTTTAAGAGAATTCTAGGAAAATAACACAGCAGAAAGCATGAGAAAACTGCCTCTCCTGTGGATAGAACCTGCACTGGCAGAATCTGCCAAATGTGACTATTTTACAACTCTGTGGCCTCTTGATGGCTGAATCTTCTGAGAGAAGACTTGAGTGCTTGTTTCTGATCTTGGAGGTAAAGATATGGAGGTCTTCAGTTTCCCCCTCCTCTTTTCCAAATCTAAACCCTGTTTCACCCTCAGCTCTATAGAAGACCAACTGTTGCAGCCTCCCTTCCTTTGCCCCTGTCTCCAGAGGATCCCACAGATCTCCTTCAACCTTCCCTCCCCCAACACATGTCCTTAGCCCAGACCCCATCTCCAGCAGGCATTCCCTGGGAACATACCAGCTAAGGCTGCCAGAGAAGCAAGGAGGGCAGCAAAGCAAGCAGATGAGCTTGTCTTCTGCCTATTCCCCAGAAACTAAACAGATTCTGGTGGACACACCTTGCTTTCCTGTCTCCTGTGGACCCCTTTGGCATTTCCTCATTTCTAAGAATCCCCTAAGAATTCCTATGAATCAGCTCCCAATACATAGAAATATATTGTGGCCAGAACCCCCAGTGTACACACATAGCAGGATCCCAGAAGCATCCCCTCCCAGGAAAGACACAGTCATCACACTCTGCAAGAACCAGAAAGGGCAACAGAAACCAAGGAAGAAAACACCTATGCAAAAAAGATAGGACCAACAGACACCAGCACTCAGAATTATAATCATTGCAAATCCGGGTGTGTAGATGACAGCTTAAAAACACAGCCAATAAGAGCCCCTCTAGAGCCCAGCCAACCTACACTACCTAAGGCCCTGAGAAATGCAACAGAGCTGAAGCATAAGACAAGGACCTTAAAATAGCCTTTATAAATATGACAGAGGTCCTTAAAGAGGAAATGAATAAATCACTTTAAAATAGTTATGAAAACACAAACAAACAGGAGAAGGAAATAAATAAATCAATTCAACACTGGAAAGTATAAGTAGAAGCAATAAATGAAGTTCAAACTGAGAGAAATCCAGAAATAAAAAAATTTAGGAATTTGAATAGGAAAGTCAAAAGCAAGTTTCACCAACAGAATATGAGAGATGGAAGAGAAAAATCTCTGACACTGAAGACAAGATGGAAAAAATGGACAGCTCAGTCAAGTAAATGCTAAATCTAAAAAAAAAAAAAAATGAATTCAGGAAATCTGAGACAGTGTGAAAAATATGAAAACACCAAATCCTTGAATAATAGGAATCCAAAAAGGGGAAGGAACCAAGGTGAAGGCCCAGAAAATATTTTCAACAAAATCATAGAAAAGTTTTCCCTAAGTTAAGTAAGAAGGTACCTAAAAAGAAGCATACAGAACATCAAATACTAAATCAAACAAATACATAAACTTCACATTAGCATATAATAACGAAAACACTAAATGCACAGAAAAACAGCAGCAGAAAAATATCAAAAGCTCTGAAGAGAAAAGAACAAGTAACATAAGAATGATCACACCTGAATTCTCACTAGAGACTCTAAAAGCCAGGATACTCTGGACAGATGTTCTGCCAACTCTAATAGACCACAGATGGCAGCTCAGACCACTATACTCAGCAGAACTTTCCATCATAATAGACGGAGAAAAATTACGTTCCAAGATAAAATCAAATATAAAGAATATTTGCTTACAAATTCATTTACAGCTCTACCAAAGGTGCTAGAAGAAAAACTTGAACCTGAAGAGGTTAACCACACCCAACAAAACACAAGGAATAAACAATCCTAGGCCATCAAAATAGAGAGAAACACACACACACACACACACACACACACACACACACACACACACATACCACAAGAACAAAATAACAGGAATCAACAAATCCCTGCTCACTGATGACTCTCAATATCAATGGCCACAATTCCTCCAACAGAAAGACACAAGGAAACAGAATGGATGGCAAAACAGGATCCATCCTTCAGATGCATTCAAGAAACACACCTTAACATCAGAGATAGACATCACCTCAGGATAAATGGTAGAAAAAGATAGTCAAGTAAATGGACATGAGAACCAAGCCAGTGTAGCTATTTTAATATATAGCAGGATAGACTTCAAACTAAAGCTAACGAGAAGAGGTAGGAAAGGATGCCACATGCTCAACAAAGGAAAAATTTACCAAGAGGACATTGCAGCTATCAAAATCTATGCACTAAACACAAGGGCATTCAAACTCGTAAGGGAACACTATTAGAGCTTAAATCACGAATTGACTCTCACACCCTGAAATTGGGAGACTTCAGTTCTTAACAATCACCAATAGGCAGGTGATGCAGACAAAAACTAAACAGAAATGCTGGAGCTAACTGAAGTTATAAATCAAATCACCCAATCACAAAACAAAATACAATCTTCTCAGCATCTCATGGGACTTTCCCAAAAATGACCACATACCTGGCCACAAACCAATCTCAACAGATATAAGAAAATTGAAATAATTCTATGCGTTCTATCTGACCACTGTGGATTAAAGCTGGTTATAAACAACAATAGAAACCATACAAACTCAGGGAAACTGAACAACTCACTACAGAATAAAAACTGGGCCAAGACAGAAATTAAGAAAGGTATTTAAATTTTTCTAGAATTAAATGAAAATGAAAATATAACATACCCTAATTTATGAGACAGAATGAAGGTGGTTCTAGTACTAAGTGCATACATAATTCACTAAATTTACAGCACTGAGGACATACATAAAAAAAAAAAAAATTGGAGAGATCTCATACTAGTGACTTAATAGCACACCTGAAATCTCTAGAATAAAAAGAAATCACACCAAAAAGGAGTAGATGGCAAAAAATAATCAAACTCAGGCAGGGCTGAAATCAGTAAAATAAAAATAAAAACAATACAATGATTCAATGAAACAAAGAATTAATTCATTGAGAAAATGGGTAGCAATTGGCCAAATTAACTTAAAGGAGGAGAAAGAGGATGCAAATTAACACAATTAGAGATAAAAATGGGGACACAACAATAGATATCAAAGAAATCTAGAGAAAACCCTAGTTTAAAAGCCAGTATTCCAACGAATTAGAAATCCTAAAAGAAATGGATACTTTTCTCTTTTTTTCCTTTTTAAAAATTGGATATTTTCTTTACTTACATAGCAAATGTTATCCCCTTTCCTGGTTCCCCCACCTCTTACAAAAATCCCCTATCCTATCCCCCCTCCTTCTGCTTCTATGAGGATGTTCATCCACCCACCCACCTACTCCTGCCACCCTGCCCTTGATTACCCTACACTGGGGCATCTATCAAGCCTTCACAGGACCAATGGCCTCTCCTCCCATTGATGACTGGCAAGACCATCTTCTGCTACTTATACGGCTGGAGCCATGTGTCCCTTTATGTGTACTCCTTGGTTGGTGGTTTAGACCCTGGGAGCTCTGGTTGGTTGATATTATTCTTCCTATGTGTTGCAAACCCCTTCAACTCCTTCGTTTTTTTTTTCTCTCTAAATCCTCCTTTGGGACCCTGTGTTCAGTCCAATGGTTGGCTGCCAGCATCTGCCTCTGTAGGGCTCTGGCAGAGCCTCTCAAGAGACAGCTATATAAGGCTCCTTTCAGCAAGCATTTCTTGGCATCCACAATAATGTCTGCTCTTGGTGACTGTATATGGGATGAATCCCCAGGTGGGACAGTCTCTGGATGGCCTTTCCTTCAGTCTCTACTCTACACTTGGTCTCCATATTTGTTCCCATCAGTATTTTGTCCCCCTTTCTAAGAAGGATCAAAGCACTCACACTTTGGTGTTCCTTCTTCTTGTGCTTCATGTGGTCTGTGGAGTGTATCTTGGGTATTCGGAGCTTTTGGGCTAATACCCACTCATCAGTGAGTGCATACCATGTGTGTTCTTTTGTGATTGGGTCATCTCATTGAGGATGATCTATCACCAAAATTAAATCAAGATCAGATAAGCAGTCTAAATTAACCTATTACCCCTAGTGAAATGGAAGCAGTGATTAAAAACCTACCAACCAAAAAAGCCAGAAGGTTTTAGTGCAGAATTCTATTATATTTCAAAGAATAGTTAATGTCAATACTCCTCAAATTATTCTTCAAAACAGTAACACAAAATACATAGTTCAATTCATTTTATGGAATCCTAAACCACATAAAGACCCAACACAGAAAGGGAATTACAGAACAATTCCCCCTTATAAACATAGATGCAAGAATTCTTAATAAAATACTTACAAACGGAATCTACAGACATGTCAAAAGGATCATTCGCCATGACAAAGTAGGCATCTGAGATGCAGGAATCGTTTAACATAGTGTAAATTGATAAATTTAATTCACATATAAACAAACCGAAAGACAGCAATCACCTGATCATCTCATTAGATGCAAAGAAGGCCTTTGATAAAATTCAACGCTTTTTTGTGAGAAAGTCATGGAGAGAGTAGGGATACAAGAGACATACCTTAACATAATAAAGGCAGTTTACAGCAAACCCACAGTCAATATCGACCTAAACACAAAAAGAATCGGGAATTTTGACTAAAATAAGAAACAAGTCAAGACTGTCCACTCTTCCCAGACCTATTCAATATAGTACTTGAAGTCTTAGCTGAAGCAATAAGGCAACTGCTTAAGATCCAAAGGCTATAAATGAAGAGGAAGAATTCAAAGTATCTTTATTTGAAATTGATATAATTGCACACATAACTTATCCCCCCAAAAATTCTATCAGGAAACCCCTATAGCCCCTATAAACACTTTCAACAAAGTGCTGGGTACAATATAAGCTCATAAAATCAATAGCTCTCTTGTATACAAATGGCAAATGGTCTGAGAAAGAAATTAGGGATACACTACCCTTCACAACAAACTCAAATAATATAAAATATTTGGGGGTAGCAAGCAAGTGGAAGACTTTTATGATTAAAAACAAAAAAACAAACAAACCTTCAAGTCCTTGAAGAAATAAATTGAAGGAAGATATCAGAAGTTAAAAAGATTTCCCATGTTCATGGATCAATGGAACTAACATAGTAAAAATGGCCTTCTTACCAAAAGCAATCTACAGATTCAGTACAATTCCAATCAAAATTTCAACAGAATTCTTCACAAATCTTGAAGGGATAATTTTCAGCTTCATATGAAAAACAAAACAAAGCAAAACACAAACAAGAAAAAACTGAAAGACAGCTAAAACAATCTGGAATAATAACGGAATTGTTGGCAGTATCACCATTCTCGATTTCAATTAATACTACAAAGCTACAGCAGTAAAAACACCATGGTGTTAGCATAAAAACGAGCATTTTGGTGAATGGAATTGAATTGATGAAACAGACATAAATTCACGCAGCTATGGGCATTTTTTTTTTAAAAAAAAAGAGGCCATAAATAAACAGCATCTTATTTTAAAGAACAGCATCTTCAACAAATGGTGCTGATCAAACTGGATCATGTAGAAAAATGCAAATGGGTCTACACATATCATACTGTGCAAACTCAACCCCAAATGGATCAAAGATCTCAACATAAAACCATGTACCCTGGACCTGATAAGAGAGAAAGCTGGGAGTAGCCAGGACCTCACGGACACAGGAAAGGCTTTCTGAAGGGAGCGCGATTAGTGCAGGCACTAAGATCAACAACCAATAAATGGAACCATATGAAGCAGAAACGCTTCTGCATGGCAAAGGACACCATCACTTGGACAAACGTACAGGCTACAAAATGGGAAAAAATTACCAACTATATATCTGATAGAGTGCTAATATCAAACATATATAAAGGACTCAAGAAAGGGAATATCAAGAAAAAAAAACAGTTTTAAAAATGGGGTACAAATCTAAATATAGAATTCTCGGTAGAGGAATCTCAAATGGCTGAGAAACCCTCAAAGAAATGTTCAACATCCTTGGTCATCAGAGAAATAAGTGCAAATCAAAACTACTTTGATATCTCATCTCAATCAAGTCATAATGACTAAAATCAATAAAAACAAATGACAGCTCATGAGAGCAAAGATTATGGAGTAAGGAGAACACTCATTCATGGCTGGTGGGAGTGTGAGCTCAGTTTCTCAGGAAGATGAGCATCTATCTCTCTCAAAATAGCTGTACTTTTCTTGGGCATATGCCCAAAGGACACTACAGAGGCACTTGTCCAGCCATCTTCATTGTTGCTCTATTAATGATATCTAGAAATCGAAACAACCTAGATGTCCATAAACATCTGAATGAATAAAGAAGCTATGGTACACTTATTTAAGAAAATATTACTCAGACATTTCAAAACAGAATGACATTCACAAGGGAATGGATAGAACTAGAAAAAAAAATCATCCTGAGTAAGCTAACCTGGACCCAGAAAGACAAATATGGCATGTACCCACTTAACTGTGGGTATTGGCTGTTATATCAGAGATAAGCAAGCTACAATCCATAAAATTTCAGAGAGTTGGTACAGAATAAGGGACTGGGAGTACAGCTCTTCCTAGGAAGGGGAAATAAAATGATAGTTTTAGATGGATGGAGACACTAGAACAGGGTGATCAAATGTGGAAGTGGAGAAAAGCAGGGCAAGGGAGGGAATACAAGTAGAGGTAGTTAAAATTAAGGAGAATTTAAGGGGTCATATGGACACCTAATATAGTAGAAACTTCCTAAATTATATACATAGTATGAAGCCAATCTAAATGAAATCACCAAAGAATGGGAAAGACAGATTCCCAACTGGGCATCTCTTAGCACCCAATAAAGCTTCTAGCACGGGGAATGGATTACACTTAACTGAGTTATTGAACAAAGGCATTCATGGGCTCACATCCAGGGCTGTCGCAAAGGCTGTATGTTGCTGACCATACACTGACAGCAGGGCCCTATGGCTTAAAATCACACCTATACAACTCACTGAACACTGAAAAGTCAACCTACGTCCTGCTTAGAGCTCTCACTCCTACTGGCCATTGCTCTTGGTCCCAGAAGGTAATCAATCTGTGACCTACCAAAGGAGAAACATGAACACCAACCCAGCTACAAAACCATCCATCTACAATGGCACTCTGACTGCAGAGATATGCTACAGCAATGGTGGCACAGATCTTACGGGAGTAACCAACCAGTATGTGATTTAAGCCCACTCCAGGCGATGGAGCCCATACCTGATGAAGCTGAGACTTGATAGCCCAGGGACCTAAGGGGAAAACTAAATACTACTAAAGGAATACAGCAACAAAATGACTCTTAATGCCGTTCCACTAGACTCATAGATATTTGCTCAGCCATCATCAGAGAAGCTTCCTCTTGTAGTAGATGGGAACAAATACAGAGATGCACATCCAGGCAATATGTAGAGAGCAGGAGACCAGGGACCAGGTAGCTCTAAAAAGAGTGTCTCCATCAAATCCCTTCCTTCATGGCTCAGGCAACCCTGTAGAAGAGGATGCAGCAGAAGGCTGTGAGAGCCAGAGGGACTAGTGGACACCAAGTGAACAAAGGCTTCTATACACAACAGGACGGATGCACACATAAATTCTCATAGAGTGAGACAGTGTACATGGGGCCCGTGGAC
>NC_034604.1:28447401-28451957 GCF_900095145.1 Mus pahari | reverse complement strand
GGCTTCTATACACAACAGGACTGATGCACACATGAATTCTCATAGAGTGAGACAGTGTACACAGGGCCTGCACAGGTTTAAACTAAGGGAGACCTAGAGCTGAAGAGAGAAGTAGACACATGCCCCCATCCCTAGCCCAGAAGTAATCTCCAAATGGAAACCACTTGAAAATAAAAAAATTAGTGTTTTCCAAGGGAGTATCACTAAGGAAACAAACTACTCTAAAGTGTAGGCTCCACGCTGGGAAGTAGATGCCAACAGAAGATGAACTCAACAGCATCTTTGTAGGTGTCTTGTCTCATAATGTTGTGTCTGAAAATTTTAAAATCTTTATTGTATTTATTATTTATTTTACCCTACAGTTTTATGTGTATAATATGGCTTCTGGTACTGTATTTTTTATGGGATTCCTGAGTATGCAAATGGTGGCTCTCTGTGTCTATATTTGTCTCTTGTATCTTTCCTTGAGCTATTTTCTTTCTGTTTATTTTGTCCTATTCCAATTTTGTTCTATTTTATTTCATTATTGTCCCTTAGACATGTGTTTGTTTTCTAATGAGAGACAGAAAGGGCGTGAATCTGGAGGGGAGGAAGGAAGGTGACTAGAATCTGGAGGAAGTACAGGGAGGGGGAAACTGTGAGCAGACTATAACATGAAATAAATCAACTTTCAATAAGAGAAAAGTATATTAAAAATAAAACAACTTGATACATAAAGAAATCTAGAGTGTGATCATATATGCCGAGGGAAATATTAAAACAACTGCTTAAAAGCCAATAATCGCTCAAATTTGTATTTCAGATGAGTCCTTAGCATAAATAATAATAAAGAGCAATAATCAGATCTAGAAAACTCATAGGAATGGAAAGAATTTGATTTTCTCACTCTTAGAATATTATATACAAATAACTATTAACAAAAATCACAAGGCACATAAAGAAACAGAAAATCATAGATCATTTTAAACCATAAACCTCTAATTTACAGAAATCATTCCTGAAAAAAAAATTTTATCCTAGACAAAGCCTTAAAGACAAGTACCTTAAAGAATGTTCAAAGAAACAAACTAAGATGTGGAAATGATGAAGAAAGTGAAACATGGGTGAAGTGGGAACATTGTCAAGGAAACAGAAATCCACAGAGACGAGAGAAAGAACAACTGAAGATGATAAGTCCAACAAACTGGGTAGTGAGAGCTCGAGGTGGCAGCAACTGCACTGGACTAAAGACAGGATCAGAGAGCTTAAACATGGAGAATAATCAAATGTGATGGACAGAAAGAAAGTACTGAAGGAAAGGGAATTCAGCCCTAAGTGACCGTGGGATACCATGAAGGATGCAGCTTATACACTTTTGGTAATTTCAGAAGAAGAAGGAGGAAGAAGAAGAAGAAGAAGAGGAGGAGGAATGTTTAAAGAAAGATGATTGAAACAAATTCACAAACTTTACTACAAATAAAAACATCAAAGAAACAGAAAGAGCTCCAGGTCAGACAAACCAATAGACTTATATTATACCAAGAGTCTTTATAACTAAAGATACGGAGAGGAATTGGAAAGCGATTGAGAGTAACAGTTTGTCACATGTCTGGGACTCTCAAGGATCAGCAAATGTTTCATTGAAAATTTTAAACTCTAGAAAACACAAAGACAGTATACTCAAAGTGCTTAGGGGAAAAGGGGCAGTTATCAGCTAATAACTCCTACATCTGCCAAGGCTTCCCTTCAAAACTGAGGTAGAGCTGGGGAGTGGTGGCATAAGCCTTTAATCCCAGTACTCTGGAAGCAGAGGCAGACTGATCTGTGTGAGTTCAAGGCCAGCGAGAGCTACACAGAGAAACCCTGTCTCAAACAACAACAAACAAACAAACAAAACAAAACAAAAAAACCTGAGATGGAAATGAAAGCATTCTCAGATAAATTAAAACTAAAAAAGATCAGCACTGCAAGAAAGTCCACAAACATCTGTGAGCTCAAAAGGGAGTACATCAAATAGCAGTTTGAAATACTTTGGAAAATGGACAGTTCAGGAGAGATGAGTACACCGGCCATCATAAGAATCTGTATTATTGTAACACGAACCTTCAATGTTTTTACTCATTTATTTATATTCTTCTATAATATCTCACCATATTGTTCAGGCTGAACTCAAAATTATGATGGTTGGCTCAGCTCTCTGAGCATTAGGGTTATAGGTTTTGGCTCGGGTTTCTAACTCTATATTGTTTCCTGAACGGCCTAATATTTTAAAATAATAATTTAAGTTATATAAATAGTCTATTTACATAACTGAACAGACAATTATTTTAAAAATAATTGATACTGTAAAACAAATGCAATTATAATTTTGGTTTGAAACTCTACATTTTATTAATACATATTTGGTAATGAATACCTTTAAATGAGTTACCAGTTCATGTCTGGGACTTGTACAAGAGTAAGATATAATTCTGTAATATTAAATAAAGGATCACAGAACTGTAAAAAAAAAAAAACAACAACAAAACTGGTGTTTTTTATGTTATTCAAATTATATTTGTATAAATTCTAATGATAATGTCAACTGCAACCTCCACAGTAACCACAAGGAAAATAGCTATTGAACTCCACAAAGCGATATAAGAAAGGAATTTAAACACTTCACCATATAAATACAAAACTGACCATAAAGTAGTATGAGGAGTTAGGAAATAAAAGATGAAAAGTCATAAAANATATAGGAAAAATGTTTCCAGCCAGTGAAAACCTAGCAGAGAAGTGTCTCCAGCTGGTACCAGAAGAGCAAAGAGCCCCATGATGCTTGCTCACGCTGGACAATGAGGAATCAGGAAATGATCACGCAATATTTGTCCTTGTCTGACTTACCTAACAGAATGGTTTCTAGTCTATCCACATTGTGTCAGGTGACAGAATTTTATTCTTTTTGGTAATTGCTTATAGTAATATCACATTGAGCCCTACAAATGTGTTTAATTGTGTCAATCAAAACTAAAATCAATAGCAAATAGGAAACAGTAAATTAGAAAAAGCAGCAAAGTGACAAGAATAAGCCCTCCATCGTTAATGATAATTTTAAATAAATGTACCAAACTCTTCAATCAAAAGACATGGCTGGGGAAATGAATTAAAACCAAACAACAAAACATGAAATCTAGTGGCTGGAGAGATAGCTCTGGCTGAGCACTGGCTGCTCTTCCAGAAGATCTGTGTTCAAGTCCCAGCAACCACATGGCCGCTCACAACTGTCTGTAACTCCAGTTCTAGAAGATCCAACACCCTCACGCAGACATACATGCGGGCAAACCACCAAAGCACATAAAATAAAAATAAACAAATCGTTTCAAAACAAATCAAACAAAAACCCCAAAACATGAAATCTAACTTTTGCTGTTCATAGATATTTACTTTAGATACAAAGACACAAATAGATTAAAAATAAAAGGGGAGAAAAAAGAGATTCTATGATACAGTAATGTTAAAAGAACATACTAAAATAAGTCAATAAAAACCATCTCAATCGAAGCAGGCATAGAAATTGAAAAAGATCATCCTTGTAAGGATACAAAAGAGAAAACCATCAAGCTGTATAAAAGACAACTTCGGGATAATAAAATCCTAATATGAAAAATATACATAACAGAATCGTATTGATGGAAGTACTATACACACTTCTGAGAACCTCTAAGGGTACCCATCCCACCACTTCTCATTGGTGTAGTATGCATGGATCCAACACAAACAATTAGGCAAGGAAAAGGAAAGGCATCCAAATGGAAAAAGAGAAAGTATTCTGTTCCCACGTGCTCTCTAACCTGTAACGCATCCTGGACACTCACACGTGCAAAGCCCTATTCAAGGTGACAAATAAACTCAGCATAGTAGCAATCAACACCCTCATAACAAAATCAGTTACATTTATATACATTAGCAACGAAAATTCTAAAAGAGGCTATATGAGAACAATTCATTCTTAAATATGAAAAAGTTAAAGAGCTAAGTATGGTACGTCACACTTGAGATCCTAGTTATTAGGAAGCTGAGACAGGAGGATCTTCATGGACTAGAGGCTAGCCTGGGCTACACTGAGTGTTAGGACAGCCTGAGCTAAAAAATAAGAAGGAACAAGAGGAGGAAGAGGAAGAAGATGAGGAAGAGGAGGGTGAGGAGGAAAGGGAAGGGAAGAAGAGAGAAGAGAAGAAAGTGGAGGAAGAAGCAACTTAAGAATTAACTTATACAAATAGCAAAAAGCCTGTATAATGAAAGCAACAAAATGTTTCTGAAAGGGATTAAAGGATGCTTAAGTAAATGGAAACAATTCTCATGTTAATAAGTTGGAAGACATAACATTAGGATGTTAATACTACCCAAATTAATTCCTACAAAAATTCTAATGTTTATTTTTTTTGTATGAATAGAAAAATCCGTCTGGCGGTTCCTCAGAAAATTAGACATAGTACTACCAGAGGATCCTGCTATACCTCTTCTGGGCATATACCCAGAAGATCTTCCAACTGGTAATAAGGACACATGCTCCACTATGTTCATAGCAGCCTTAT